>NW_004191601.1:10016-14762 GCF_000330505.1 Entamoeba invadens IP1
AACATGTCGTTTAATGATATTGAAGGAACAGAATATGTTTTGACTGAAAATGATGTGTGTGAATATGTAGAGTCGGTAATAATTACATCATGTAAATTACAAATGACAACTGGCTCGACTTTAAAAACAGAAAAGAATTTGGAACTTTCAGAAGGAAATATCACACTCGAATCAAATTGCATTTTGAATGTTACTGAATTGTTGAAAATGGAATATGAAAGTACATGTAATGCAACTGGTAATTCAATTATAAATACCAATCAATTGGAAATTAGTTCATCAACAATAGATCTTTCTGGACATTCCATGCTGAATTCTGTTAGGAATGTCATTTTTAAAACCTCTTTATTTAAACTTTCTGAAAATGCCCGCCTTTTAGTGGAAGGTAATATATCTTTAAGTGGTGGTACATCTCCAAATACACTTTCAGGAAAATCAAGACTTGTATGTTTAAATATGTTTTCAAATAAAGCTAGCAGTCAAATCACAATCAATGAAAATTCATACATTGAGTTGCTTGGCTCTTTTATTTTTAAATTATCTAGAGATTCTTTTCAAATATCGAGTTCAACACAACGAATTAATTTTGTATCAAAATCATTTGAATTGACAAGAGAATTTGTTGTTGATAATCGAAGTACAATTCAAACAGAAAATCTCATTTTAACACTGACAGGCACATTCAAAGTCTCCACAGAGAGAACAATCAAAAATCTTCCACTCTTTTTTGTATCGAACACAACTACAATAACTATGTTAAATGATTTTCAACACAAAGGTGATTTTGACTTTTTATATTCAAACAACACTATTGACACGTTATTATACACAAGCCCATTCAAAGTACTTTTAGATAGTCACTTATTACGATATGGTGATTCAGATAAGATATATTGTCATGTGAACCACACAGAAGACACACAATATCCATATTACATCGAAAGTTATTGCCCACTCACTGATGCATACATCACACCAATTGACACCTTTTATCAAATGAAAGTCAAAGTAGATGCGCCCAAACAGAATTCAATTGTTAAAAGCGCAGAAAACGAAGAAAATGTTATTGTAATTGGAAACCAAAAATACGACCTGTCACTCACCGAATTTATTGAGATTGAGATGGAATCCGACAAACTAATTGTTTTAGATAATATTATGATAACAAAAAACATGTTTTTTGTTGCAGCGAATGGGTTTGAATACAACAACACGTCGTGTAAGTTGGGGTATTTCCAAAACGGCTTTTTCATCTGTCAAAATCATTTACCATGTTCAAATGGTGGTAAGACCACTGATGGAAGATGTGCAGCATGTCAAGTCATAAATTGTGTGATGTGTGATGGCGATAAAGGCAAATGTATGAAATGCAAAGAGAATTTGACATATAATACCAATACAAACACATGTGAAGAATACACAAACTGCCTTTCATTTACAGAAGACAAGTGTCTTCGATGTAATGATGGCTTTGTATTTGAAGGTAACAATTGTGTTGATATCACCAAAGACAACCGAAATTGCCAGATAAAAGTCGGCGTTCCATCAGAGTGCAGATTGTGTGATTTAACAAACACGACATTAATCAACAGCAATGGAGTTTGCAGTGTTGTCAACAGCAATGTTGCTGTTCACAGTCTTTCTAATGTGTGGTTTAATGCAAAGATGGGTTTTATGTACAAGACAACATGTGTAACAACTGCACAATTAACAACGAAGGAAGTTTGTTGTGTTCATTTAAAAACACCGAGAAGTGTGACAAAACGTATTATGTGAAAGAAGATGGCAGTGTCTGTGTCAAAAATGTGTGTTCAGAAGGAATAAATAACGAAGAAAATGGGAAGTGTGCACCACAAATAGACAACTGCATAAAGTATGTGAATGGCAGGTGTGTCGAATGTTCTTCAAAGTACTCATATGATGGCAATGTGAGTTGTGTTGAGCCATCAACAGTTGATGTGAACTGTGGAATGGCAACTCCGGTTGGGTGTATCAGATGTGATGGAAATACCTTCCTGAATGTAATGACACACAAATGTGAGACGTGCAACTCAAATTGTGAAAGTTGTTTGGATTCAACTAAGTGCCTGTCATGTGTAGATGGGTACTTTTTGAGTAACCACATCTGCAAATCGAATGACGCTTTGAATGACACTTGTGCACGAAAAGTACCAAATGGGAACGGCTGTTTGGTTTGCAAAGTTGGGTATTACAAGAAGGGAGCAGATTGTGTGCTGTGTGATGTCAAGTGTGGTGAGTGTATGACAGAGAACTCGTGTATTAAATGCAATGCAACAAACTACAAAACGAGTAATGGCGATTGTCTTCCGCGCTCTTCGATATCGACGTGTGCCGTTGAAGTGACTGAAAGTGGCTGTTCATGTGTAAAGACGGGTATTACACAGTCAATGGAAATGAGTGTCAGAAGTGTGTTGAAAGGTGTGCAAAGTGTTCAGAACAATATCGGTGCACATCATGTGATGACACATTTGTGCTCAAAAGCACCAGTTGTGTGAGTTATAACACCATCACAAAGTGCACAAAAACAAAAGATTCAAAATGTTCATCATGTACATTTTGGTATTCACCGAGTGACGATGGCACATTTTGTTCGAAAACGGCAGTGTGGTGGGTGATACTTCTTATAGTTGTTGTTATCATCGCCATTCTTGTGTTGGTCACAGTGTTGGTCTTCTTTGTAATGGTTAAAGTCATTAAGAACAAAAGAGATACCAGTGGACTCACACTCTTCAAATTAAAGCACACAAATATGACTTTTGTTGAGATGGCAGACGGTCTGACAATTCACACCAGAAATGAAGGATTTGTGATCACCGACGATGACTTGGACGAGGACAAAATTGATGTCAACAAAGAAATTAAGAATCTGTTTTCTATTGGCAACACAACAAACCATAAAGTCAAGATTCAGTTCACTTCTAAAACAAATGAGAAGTACTATATTTCATTTTACCCACAGATAATAACAATTCCTCCAAATTATGGGTGCGAGTTCAGTCTCTTTTTGACGCCACTGTGCAACTCGACTATGGACAGCAGTTTTGTGATCAATTATTTTATCTTTGCAAATGACTCCGAAACGTGTACACATCAGATGGACTTTAAGTACATCACCAAAATATCAACACGACTTGATCCAGACAGTTTAATTGAAGAGAAACAAATCAGTGTAGGCTCTTTTGGTGTTGTCTTCAAAGGAAAATTGGGAAGGAATACAGTTGCTATCAAAAAGATGAAAAACGCCACCGACTCAAAAGACCAAATGGCTGAATTTGAGAAAGAAGTGTCAATGCTTGATAAATTTAGGTGTGATTATATCGTCCACTTCTATGGCGCCGTATTTTTTTTTCAACAAGATATGTATGGTCACTGAATTTGCTGAGTTTGGGTCTGTGTGTGATATGTTGAAAAACAAAGACGCAAAAGATGTGGATATGAAATTGCGAATCAAAATGTGTTTAGACGCAACAAAGGGGGTGTCTTATTTACATAAAAATGGAATACTTCACAGAGACATCAAACCAGACAATGTATTATTATTTTCATTGAATCCAAACGATGTTGTGAACGGCAAATTGACTGATTTTGGATCAAGCAGAAATATTAACATGATGATGACTAACATGACATTCACAAAAGGTATCGGAACACCAATTTACATGGCACCTGAAGTGTTAAATAAAGAAAAGTATAAAATGCCTTGTGATATTTATTCACTTGCAATTTCATTCTTTGAAATCATTGGATGGGCAGAACCATTTCCTAAAAAGAGGTTCAAACATCCATGGGAAATAGCAAACTTTATCGGGAAAGGAGACCACCTCACTTACAATGAAAACTTTGGCATTGAGACACAAGAAATGATAAACTCTATGTGGGATATCAAACCTAAAAAACGAATTTTATGCGACGAAATTGTGAAAAGACTCGAAACCATTTTTTCCAAATTCCAATAAAAATGTTTGAGAAAGACAAAAACAATTAACTCACTGTTTTTAAAATTTGTTTTGAATATTTCAAACTTTGTGTTTCAAACTTTTTAACAAATTTTCCTGTATAAAACACAAAATATTGTTCAAAGTGTTATGAAATATACAAAAATTTAATTATATATTAAAATGGAAAAGCAACAAAGTGTGCTGTACACCAATAATTGGATTGTTAGATGTTTTTAAAAATAACAATGACACTTATTAATTTTTTAAAAAAATAAAAAATGCAATATATTCACCATCTGATTGGTATTGTTTTGGTAAGGCAATTGGATGTGATAATTATTCCAAAGCTTCACATTATATTTTGAATAATTTTATACACAAAAAAGTAGAAGTTGTGGCAATTTTGATTTAATAATTCACACCTTAAAAGAAGATAAAGATAAAACTTTAAACTATAGAATCACTGGAAATCCCATTTTTAATTAATTAACAAAATACTAAAAATGGAAATTATATTATTTTTGTAAAAAATAAAATCTGACATAAACTCAGTTATTATCACCCGTTGTTTTTTATATTTGTAAAAATATGATGTATATGAACATTTTGTTTTTTTATTAAAATAAAAACGGAAAAACAAATCCCTAAATAACAGTATGGAATGTGTACAAACGTGAAACATAAGATTAACACACAACAAATACATTGTGTGTAACAATATAAAAAACAAAGCTGCTGTTACAAACAATGGTTGGGTGTACATTTTTTATTTTACAAAGTTATAAAT
>NW_004191601.1:14862-16947 GCF_000330505.1 Entamoeba invadens IP1
TATAAATACAAATAAGTTATTTGACAACCAACATCTTGATTTTGACTGATGAAATTGGTAACAATGAGATAAAACATAAACAAAAATACAACATGATTTACAGAATCAAAAGTCGAATTATAGTTCTGTCATTGAGTAAATGTTGCTCAAACAAAATGGCTTTTGCTGAGTGGAAGTCATTTTACTCTATAAAGGAGTGTATTAAAATTGTTGAAAAGTACAAATACTTAAAACCAAAAAAAAAATTGAAAAAAAATGATCCAATAACACAGTTTGTTAGAATGATTTTCTTGTTGTAATGTTTTTATTAATTACCAAATTAACTGTATTTATTACTTTGAGATGTTTTGAAATGATTGATCAAATGGTCTAAACTCAATTTATGTTATTGGTTATTTTATTATATATTTTGGTTTTAATAATAATTACAATATCCTTTTGGATTTATTATTTAATGTAAGTTGAAAACATATTCATTCAAAAACTATAGTCATGGTAAAAAAGGTTGTTGATTGAATAAAGGTTCGGTTTATTTTTGTATTTCAAGAAAAGTTACAAATTTCTTCGCATCATTGAAATAATATTGAAAATATGTTTTTGAGCAAATAAAACTATTTATAACAAAGGAGTGTATTTTTAAAACAAATTGTTTTCTTCTCAATCTCAACATTTTTGTGTGTTGATTTTATAAAATGTATAACATTTTCAATTTTGAATCGAAAATTGTTTTTTTGTAATTCGAAAAACAAGTATAGTTCAATATAGTTAATATAGTTTCTGAAAAAATAAAAGTGCTTTTTTTCACCATGTTCGAAAAATAGAACACAAACAAGGATAATCATAAAAACGATAGTTGACAGTATGACAATTAGTTGTCAATTTTATAACATTAAGAGCTGTTTATTGAACATTATTGATATGACATTATACATAATCATTGTTGTTTTTCAAAAAAAGAAAATGAAAGTGCTTTTTTTCACCCCCTTTCATTTTTTGAGTAAAATAAGAAATGTAATTGAAAAAATATATTTTTGTTAAAATTGAGTACTCCTCTTTATTACAAACAACATTTGTATTGGAAGCAAACTATACACAATCATGAGTATCAAAATTATGGTCACACAATCGTTTTATAAATTTATTTTCTTGATAACATGAAAAATAGAAAATAAAGAGTCAATTGTTACATAAAGAAACGGGAAATCACCCAAATTTTACAAATATATATTGAGATTAGATGTCAAATTGTTGGGAAAGAATAAAGACAATTTTTCGAAACACTTCAAATTATAATTATTAATAAAATTAACCATTAATTATTATAAAAATGATAAATACAGCTGGTTTCAGAACTCAATAATCATGTCCAAACCACAGCGAAAACTCGCTTCAAAAAAATTGGATTTGAGCGTGTTGCGCCACAGTACAAAATCAGGTCGTGGCTGTGAGTTTTTGGATTTCTGTGAAACCCATGCAACAGAAATCATGGAATGTCTAACACTCCAACAACAAATGAAATTGTTGAGAAGTGAAAAATGGCTTGAAAGGGTTTCAATTGAAACGAAAGCCAAAGTGTTGGGTGTCTCACCCTCGACGGCCCGCCTCAACAACTTGTATGATGATGTCGAAGGGAAGTCTGGAAGAAAACGAGAAATTAATCAATCGAGGATGCCGTTGTTGTTGGAAACAATACGAGAAAGACAAAACACCACCAAACCAATTACCACTAAAGAGATGGGAAATATTGTAGAAGGAGTTGTTGGGAAGAAAGTATCAAAAAGAACCATCGCAAAACAGTTTGAGAAGGGAGTGTTTAATTAAGAAGATTGCAAAACCAATTGATAAGGAGAGAGCTGAGCTGAGTAAAGATGAGTTAAGAAGCTATGAAACTAGAGCTGTTGATTTGTTGAACAATGACAAACAATATGCCGGCGAAAGAGTTGTCCACTTGAATGGAGTTAAACCCTCCTTATCAACATGGACGAAAGTGGTTATTGTCCATTTGTGGATTCAAAAAGGAGCAACTTTTATGTTGACGACAATTATGACTACACCAACTCTTACTCTGTTGATCGCTCTCAAAAA
>NW_004191601.1:17047-32363 GCF_000330505.1 Entamoeba invadens IP1
TGTTATGTTTGATTTATTTTTTGAATATTTCCTGATAATTTCAATGTAAGTTAGGCTGACCTGTAAGATTAATTAAAGTACACAAGTTCAAAAGGAATTCAAAATGAATTTATTTTTATTATTCAATCATTGATAATATAATTTAAGTTTAAAATAATAAAAATATGGTTTTAAAAACGTATTTTTATACAATTGTCAAATTATGACATCTTGTAAACTTTAAGTTTTTACAGATCAACTCTGATTTTTACATATTTAACAGATCAATTAAACTGATATTTTTATTATTTACTCAAGTTTAAGTAACAACTTCATTTTCCTTAATTATTATAACATCGACAATCTTTTTTTCACGACTGTTTATTATTGTTTGTTTTTTATTTCTCTTTATTCAATGTGTTTATCGATGGCTTTATTTGCTTTAGTTGAACCAATACTGGTTGTCAAAAAGGTGGAATTGTGGAGTTTGTTTACGTTTTGTTAATACAGAAAGTGTTGACCGTTAGGTTTAGCGTTTCTTTTGATGATTGGTTTTTTACTTGTTTAAATCATAAAATACTCTTGCCATTGACTAGAGCATTCATCTAATTGAAACTTTTATCATCTTTTTGTTGTTGTTTTTTGTTATTGTTTATAAATGAGAAGAAATCTTCTTTCCCTTCATTTTCTATTTATTTTTTTTTTGTTTTGATTTGAATAATATGTTCTTTTTGGTTCTGTTTGAAGGGAAAACAACTTCAATTAAAAGTACACCATAAGTGTAACTTTTCTTGAAATACAAAAATAAACCGAACCTATATTCAATCAACAACCATTTTTACTCAACAACCTTTTTTACCATGACTATACATATTGAAATAAATATCATTTTTTTTAAATAAAATACAAAAACCAATGTAAATTTGATAATATCATTAACAACAAATAAAATTATAATGTTTATAAATATAAACATATTAAAAACAACATATAAATTTTACACCCATTTTATTTGATTAAATTACAACACATGTTTTGTTATATTTGTCATTAACTTGTTTTTGATTGTATTTGATTTGTACATAGTTAGACATTTATTCGTTATTTTATAGGTATAAAATCCCAAAATTGCAGAAATTTCGACATTTTATTAAGTATTTACACAAAAAAATGATCAAAATCAATTTTGTGAGTAAAAAATATTTAAACTGATTTTTTTGTTTCAAAAAAACAAATAGTAATATTTTATTAGTAAATATAAGAAATGTTATTTCTATTTTCAAAATTGCCGAAACATAAATTGACAAGTCAAATATTAAACCAAAATTTTGGGATAAAGAAAAAAAATTAAAAAACAAAAAAAAAATTCCAAAATTCGAAGATTTTAAATTGTCAAACATCTACAGATGGAGGATAAAGTTGGTGACAAGGATAATGTCAGTGACAAAATATAAATAACTCATTTTTCTGAGGAATTATAAAGATCAACAGTTGTATTTCTCTATTAATCCGGGTTTTTGATCCCAATAAATGGATGGTAAAGGTAAAGTAGGTGACAACATTCCTATGCTATTTTTTCGTTGTTTTCCAAAAAATTGAAGGGAAAAAAGACTGTAAATTTTAAAAACACAAAAAATGCAATAATGTGTTCGAACTTTTCTGAAAAAAAGTGATCTTAATAAAAAAAGAACTTCAATAATAAAAAAATGATCACTATTGAAACCACGAACCCTCATCCACAAAACTCACTTGAATTAACCAAAGACAATAGAGAGCCAGATACTCTTCCAACCATTGTCATTGTACACTTTAAATTCCAACGAGTTTAGTTGAGATGATAGATGGGGGAACAGTCTTACAAATTCGTTATAACTGGTTTGTTCTTTACATAGTTTTTTATTTTTTTCTGAAAGAATATGATTATTTAGACCTTCGTTGGATGTATCAAGCACAATGAGATCCGTCACTTCTTTAATGTAACAGACTATTGTCTCATTTATTATCTCTTTTTGTTTGGAGTCAAGGTCTGCAATGTTAACGACATTAACGTAGTTGTTGGGGCTGTGAGTTTAATCATAGTTGTTTGATTGGGAAATACTGTTGTCTGGAAAAACGGTCTAAAACCATTTGACAAGTCGAAATACACTTTATATATCAATGAAAAAAGTGGAAACGTTTTTCAATATTACGAGAAATTATCTCTTTATTTCGAAATGACAAGATAATCATTTCATTTTTTGTTGATTGATTGTTTTCTTTCTATTTTTTCAAATAATTTTAATGTTGTGTGTTATTTCTTTAATGTTAACGAGTCTTTATACGGTTTTGTTATAGAGCCAAAATCTTCTGTGAATTGTTGATTAAGTGATAAGAAAAAGGCGTTACAATGTACAAAACTTTATGCAAAAGGATTGATAGTTAGAGTTAATTCAATTATATGTTATTAAATGTTAATATTTTTTTTGTTTTATAAAACATTATTTATTGTCACCGACTTTATCCTTGTCACCCATATTTTCCTCTATCTGTAAATGATAACACACTCCGGAATTTTTCGGTTTTTTCCGTCTTAAATTTTTTTGAACAAAAAGTGTGACTTAAACAAAAATAGAAATTTTTTGGTAATTTGCCAAAATACCACCATTGTGGACAATGGTATTTTGGCAAATACCATCTTATTATTCAAATAAAAATACAACAGTAACTTTTTGATATATAAATAGTACAAAAATTGCAAAATCAACCCGATAATACACACAACAAGGCTACAAAATAAAAACAAATTTAAAAATAAAAAGCAAAAGAAAGAAACATGTTACAAAACCATTTAAATTAATTTAATTTTGCACAATAATTTACAAAAATGCCGAATAATTAAAGTACATCATAATGACTAATGTTTAAAAAAATAATTGTACCATATTACTATTGAAAATAAAATAAAAACAACTATGATAAATAATACATTTTCAAAAAAAAAGAAATAATCCTTATGGGATTTAAGCATTTTTGTGCAACAAAATAGATTTTACTTTTTTATGTTAATAACAAACAATAAAATTGTATTATAATATAATATAATAAAGAAAAAGCACAAAAAGCACTTAATTTTAAATATTAAGAATGACTATCCCTGTAATTTCCCAACGAAACCATTAAATAAAATTGTAACCCAATGTAAAACAACCAAAGGATCTTGCTCTACATCACAAATTGTTTTACGAACACGACAAAAATAGTGTTTTGTATTTCAAACCAGAAAAAAACGAAAACGTTTGAAAACATTAAAATAACTAACCGCACAAAAACCAAATACAAAACAAAACAGTTGATAATAAAGTGAATTAATTGAAGGGACATTTCCTTGATAAAACATATAGGAGCAGCCTTTTAGTTTATCCAAGACACCCCTTACAACGATTCTCGTTATAAAAGAATCACGACAGTTTAACCACGCGCATTGAACTTCGCTTATATTTTAATGCGCATCAACTTTCATAAGACTACGAGTTGGACAGACCGCGGTGACACAGCTTTCCTGACTTGAATGATTGTGTGCTCTGACCTGACAAACAAACAAAGTAAGAATAAATTTTTTGAGTCTTAATGAGATCTCACCACAAACAAACCACTAATTTTGGCATTTTGTTGGTTTGGTTTTGGAAGTATTTAATTTGTGACTGCAATAAAACCCTTCTTCATTTCTTTTATTTCATGTCTTACTAGACTAGAGTCTACTGTGATCTAACTTTTTTTAAACTATTCATTTATTGGTTTTAAAAATTAAAATATAAACTAGAACAACAAGACTGTTCTAAAATTATATTTAAAAATAATTCAAAATAATAGTATATTTATCAATATTTTAAACTATATTATAAATAACTATATAATAAAATACTTTGTTATAACTTGATTCGATATTTGTTCAAAAAATTGAATTTAACTGGTTTAACAAATTAATTATATTTTATGTGTTCTGAAGCAAGAGGTGATAATTTCATGATACACATCGTCTGTTGACCCCTTGCTTACTGGCTACAGACTGTCTCTCTTGGCGAAGTGCCAAGCCTTTCAAAACCCGCGCAATAATTTCACATAACACAAATTCGGCCCACAGACTTGTTAACACTTTTGAATTGACTAACCGCGCGTTCCCCACATTGTAACCGACTTTCTTTTCAATATCAATTGTATACATCGCTTCTTTACCAAATACCCACTGTAACATCGCTCCATGTTCTATAAAGTGTTTCTATCTTTCTTTTTCCAAAAGTTGATGGTATTGAAATTCATTGAGAATTGTTGCAAGTAGTAGAACTCCGGTATGGCCTTTATCGGCGTTGTCTGGAGATTGTCATAGAAAATCCCAATCGAGCCAATCAGTCGTTCCATGTCAAAAAAACATCAAATAGTTTCATATACATGTATGGCTCCACTCGAAACAAAAAGACAAAAGGTGTTGCTATAGAACTGTAATGGTTCCCATAATGCGTCCCAACTTTCGCAAATTTGTTTTGCAAATTATTGCGGCGCTCTTCGTCTTGTGCGACAACAGGATATGCAAGATCTCTGTATATCTGTTTTGAGCTTAGGTCGATGGATAGGCTTTTGTTATCTTTAGTGACTCAAGGGAACACGGGGTACTGTGAAACGTCGAGTCCACTTCTTCCACTCTTCACAATGGGGTAAATCAAATACTCAAAGTTAAATATCACACCACATCTCCACATTTGTTGTATATCTGTTGTCTCCATATCTTTAATCTTCACTATTATGACTTGTTGAAGTGGCTGCTTTTCATTTTCAAGTGTGTCTTTCGACGACAACTTCGTTGCGCATGAACATCGCATTGAATCTATCATTAATACAATACCTCTTAACTTCTTCTTCAAAGACTCTGCTGTGGATTTTAACAAACTTTTCGATGGTCCTTTTCCTCATTTAAATTTTGCCTTGTCAATTTTCTCTTGTGCTTGCTAGTCTTCTTGTTTTCTCAAATACATCGTTATTGCTTTTTCTCGACGTCGAACTATTTCGCTCTTCTTCTCCAGTTTTTTTAGTTCTTCTCGATCATTCTTCTCTTTAGTGCGACGCTTCACACGAGTCAGAACTTCATTCACGTGAGCTTTTGTTAAATGTGGAATATCCTCAGATCCTTCCAAAACACGCTTTGAATGTCTTGGTCGTATTTATAAAAGAACTCGTCGATCTCTTCAGTGCTTTGTTGTAACACCTTTTTGAAGCCTTTTTTCAACTCTCCGCTCGGTAACAGTTTCACTAAAATGTCGGTGTATTCCATCACAATTATTTTAATGTACGTCTCTTGAAGTGCCTTACCTCGACACCCCCGATACTTCATCAACAAAATCTCAAATATCGAAGACACGCACGTCTCGCTTTGAGTCTTTTTAATGAAGATGTTTTGATTGTGCAAATGGTGGATGACCGACATAAAATTCTTGTCTTCTATAAATTTATGACTTGCGCCCTTCACATGAAGTCATTGTCTTTACTTTGATACTGTTTGGGATCTACACAGACTCCATTCGATATGGTGACACTTCGTTCAACAAAATAAAATGTCTACACCACAATTGCTACATTGTATAACGTCTATCAAGAACGTGCAGTACTCGATGCAACAGAAAGACACTTTGTCCTTCCCTAACTTGTTAACTAACAACCATAACTTGAGTGCCATGACCGTGAAAAGCTCACAAAAAATTGCTACTACTTTGGATATTCATAGAGTCTATAAAGACTTTGCGAAAGTCGCCAACTTCTTTGATTAACATTAAAAGAATGTATCATCTCCCCAAAAACATCCCTCTGCTACTGTTTCATCTCGTTCTAACCAACAAAGTCCCCATCGGAATACTACACACTTGAATAAACTTTCTACCACCTTGTTGGAGTCTAAGACTGCGCTTCGCAGTGTCTGGTATTGGTGAAAACAATAGACATATAAAGACGGTGTATATTACATTGTCGTATTCGCTTTGTTTAATTTTAAAGACAAGTGAGGCTTAAATGATTGAAATTAACACTGAATAGCGTTTCAAAGTGACTGAGATATGGATTGGGTGGTCTTCATCAAATATTTATAGATGTTATTTGCCCGCTGGTAGGATGTGAAGTAACAATTACAACACAGAGTCTATTGAGTCTTTCCTTTTCAAGAAGATACAGGAGTGTCTTTTGAGGACATCGGCCTTATTAGAAAACTCCACATAAAAGCTTTGTAAAGAAAATGAGAGTGTTGCAGTCAAATGTAACAGAGTTGATAATAGGGGCAAATAGAGTTTTAAAAGTGACAGAAATTTACAGAAAGTCTGACGTGATGTTCAGAATGTTTACCTTTGAAATAGTAATAGCGTCTAAGAGCGAAAGGACTTTAGAAAAACAGTAGACACAAAACAAGTAGTTTTTTGTTTTTGGCGACACAGAAGTGTTTTCCAAATCTAACAGTTGTGTTGACTTAAAGTCTTCTTCTGTTAATTCAAGAGGGTAACTAGGGCTTTGGGGTGCTGTTAGAGTCATAAACTTTTTTAGGTACTTTCCTCTTGTAGTTGTGTTGGTGACTTTTAAAGAGTCAATGTACTTTAAAAATTCCTTAGTGTTTTCTTCACTGATATAGTCGTTGATTTGCATAATTTCTACACTCTCAGTTATCAATGTGGTTTCTTCACTTTTTTCTATGGAGTCTATTCGCGCTTTGTATAACAATTTCCTTAACTCCTATCATCACTCTGTCAAAAAAAAGCCAAGTACTTTATACAACTCATCAAAGACCCTCAAAAAGTACATAAGAAATAAAGCAAAGCCGTTCAGTTTTTCATACGAAGCGTCGAAACCCAAAATTTCTTTGAACGGCCAGGTCGACTCTTCGATGATTTCGTTGCCGACTTAGTCATCAATAATAAGTGACATCAATTTCCCTCTTTACTATTTTGGAACCAATGTTTCTATACTACCATTAACTATCATGATGTCGCCGAAACTGTATATGTCCCGATGTGTTGGTGATCCTTCATCCCCTGCCAACACTTCACTGTTGCCCTCTAACTTAATGACATTTAGTGTGTGCGTCTCAACTCGGAAGTACCATCAATGTATAGAGTCAAAAAGTCGTTCATAACACCAATACGATACCACGTGCCGTACTCGACTGGTTTCGACATCACACACTGCGCTTCGTTATTCACTTCAAGCTTCCCATTTCTCATCTTAAGCTCTATGACCGTCTTTTTGTCAACTGAATTACCAAACAAATTGCGCTTGATGGCAAAGATCTTGTAATCGCCAAGACTTACTTTGAACCATCCAATGATGCTTACCTTATTGCCATCAATCCAAAATGACTTCTTAATATATGAAATACTTACTTTAATGTCAATGGTGACATTACACTCATTATTTCCTATTGATGTAATTTGTTTTCTTTTAAATGTATTACAAATTTGCAGTCACAGTCCCAATTTTTTAAACACATTTTAACACAGATAGTTTGTACCGTTTTTAATATAATTTCGACAAACTTTAGAATTACAAACATAAACGAAATGTTTATGACTGTTAAAACGTCGACAATGACGGTCATTTTTTTTTATCATCACCAGAGCTCATGTGATGTTTGTGTATTTAATTAATGTGTTGGTTAAATTGTCAATTTACCTATATATTTTTAAGATTTCAATTGATTTCAAATTCTTTGTTGTTTATCACGAAAAAATGACAAGGATTAAAAGAAAGTTTGCATTTAAAACATCTGTTAGACACTTTATTTACCTAAAATCGACTTGATGATATACATCATTTTGGAGAATTTGAGTGCTTTTGAATTATGTAAATATCGAAACCAAATTCAATTTGTCAAGAAATTATTCTGAAACACGGAAACCCTCGTTCTAAACATATTATGTCAACGTGTCATTTATAATTAGTTTTTTTGAAAATTAACAGGCAATTAAAAAAACAATATTGATTGTTTGAATAACAATGTATTATAAAACCGTTAAAATATGATAATAAATAATTATTAAATGGTATATTTGTTGATTGCATTGCAAATATCGATTTGTAATACAATCAAATTATGTTCAAAAATACTGGTTTGGCAAAATTTTTAAGTTTTAACAAAACTACAAGAAAAAATAATTATTTGGTATTATTTTAATCAAAGAATTGTCATATTATATATAAATGCCTTGTAACTATTTTGTGTAACAAACGAATTAACATTTAAAAATACACCCATTTGGTGTTAATAAATTAATGATATTAATATTATATCTGGTAAAGTTTCAATTTATTGTATTGTCAGAGTGGTGAAAAAATAATAATTTTTGTATTGTATAATATGTAATAAACAAACATTTTTTTTGTAAATAAAATTATTTATTTTACACAACTAAAAAAATAAAAAATTTTTGTTGATGTTAAAATATTTTTTATCTCGTATATTTAGACTAAAATCCCATATAATTTAGTGATATTTTACATAATATGATCCTATGTATAATACCCAAATAATGGGATTTGTTTCGTTTTAAGTTATAAAATGGAACTTTCGATAATTGTTTTGTGTTATAAAATTGTGTTTTTTGTTTTTATTTCAAAAAACAGCCCGTTTAATTAAGTAAATTATTCATAATAATATTGGTAAATAAAAAACGTATTTGTATGTTTCTTTATTTGAACAAATAAAATAGCATTTATTGACAATTTATTACTATATTTTTGTTATATATTTTTTCACGGTGCGATATTAATGGCATTTTTAAGTTACAAGATGGTTTTTATTCTGTTTTACCAACATTTATGATTGTTTATATGTTCTCATAATTTTATAGAAATCTATTAAATATTGTTTATTCATTTGATAATAACTAATTAATGATTAGATAATATCTTTGATTAATGTTAATTATTCGAAATATAATTTTTTTTAATTATGTTTGACTTCTAATAACTTATATCATATTAAACATAAATATCATTTAAAAAACATCTTGATTTGATCATTGAAGATACTTTTTGTAATACGCATTGACTGACACTGCTTATGAAGCCAACATTTTATCTGTTGTAATAGAGTTGTGATATAGAAAACAGTGTCGGAGTAACTTTCAAGACAATTAAAGCGTGTTTTGATTGTTTAATTATTATTTAACTTGTTTATAAATTATTTTTTAATAAACAAATCTATTTATCAGAAAGTATTAATTAAATTAGTTTTGTGCGTTTGTTCGGGAATATAATTTGATTAATATTAATTAAATTAATTAATATATTTTTTATATCAAGACAGTTACCAAATCTATTTTTATATTTTATATGTTTTTTTAATAGTAATTATTATTATAAAATTTTAATAATAATTAAATTCTATTTTATTAATTTTTTTAATTATATTTTTTACTATATAAAACAATTTTAAATGTTTTTGTATTTATTGTGCACATTAGTTCAAATTATTATTTCATAATTGTGCTATTTTTTGATAAATAAGAAAAAAATTGAAAAAAATAAAAATCATAGTTTTTTAAGCTTATCTGTCTAGTTTTTGACTTTTCGCAATGTTAAGGAATGTGTAATTTTTTAATGCAGTTTTGGGAACCATTAACACTGAAAAAATAAAAACCGGGAAAATGCCGGAGTGTGCTGTAAAATCGAACAAGCTATTTGTTAAACAATTGGCCAATCATTTTGGTGTACAAATATTAAATATTTTGTTCTCGAATCTGTGCCTTTTGTTGAATTTTAACCAAATTTTTACTAAAAAAAATTAATTATAATATTAATAAAATATTTACAAAATTTATTTAAATCGGACAAATAAATAATTTTTTTCTGCTGGATTTGTGACAAAAAACGCCTTTTACTCTAATATTTTTTGGTCAATTATATACAATAATTGTAATAAAATCAAATATATTTTTATATATAAAAACATATATTCACTCACAATTGTTTTTAAAATTATTAAACTAATTAAAAAAACATAAAAAACTATAACTAAAGTTGCACATTTATTGTTTTTTGTGTGTCGCATTTTTACAGAATCTTGTTTACTGAAGTTTTGATTAAATACTTACTCGAATAACACACATTTGTTCTTTTATTATTTTTTTACATTTCTAACGAGATAATGAACTTCCAATTTATCTCAATGTAAAATAAAATGGGTTATATATTATGTATAATAGCCAAACATATATATAACATCCAGCTTGTTTAAAAATTAAACAACTAATTTCTTATTTTTTATAATTTTTCATTGGAATTAACCACAGTACGGCGTTTTTGAAAAATATAAAATGAAATTTTTAAAAAAAACAAAAATGTTTTTTTTACATAAAATAAAAATGTGTGAAGCTTAATTCAGGCAAATCAGGAGATAAATTGAGATGGATCTAATATTTAAATATAAATTACCAAAAGAGACAAAATAACAAAACTTACAATTTTTATTTTACTATTTTATTTTTGTTCGTTTTTTTATATTTAGAATAAAGTTCAAACAGTTCAACTATTTATAAATATATTAAAAATTAAAAATACGAATTGTTTCAAAAAACATTTCAGTTTTAAACTATTTATAAGATGTTGTATTTTTATTAATTTGATTTAAATCACAAAAAAGAAAAAAATAAATCATTTGGTAATTAATTCACATAACATTCATACATTTAAATATTATTTTGAAATTTAAACCACAATTTGCTCATCATTAATATTAAAATAGTTTAACACATCGTTGTTCGAATTAATGACAAAATAGTTTTTATTTTTCTTCTAGCCCCATTTACAAAAATTCAAATAAAGTATCAAAATCAATACGTTTTTTAACATGACATATAAATAAATAAATGTGAAAAGTGCGAAAATGTAATCAAATTGTTATTTATTACACTTTTTAAAAAGAATTTTTCAAAGTTGGGGTAGACTTATAATGATCTGGTGGTTTACACTTGAATAGAAAATTCTGGAAAACACTCCACATAAATCCATGTTTTGGTGTGTAGTTGTTCGTATTTGCGAAAAACTCCTTTCAACAACAACAGTTGTTGGAAACATTGTTACCAAATCCTTAACAATGAGACGCAAACTTGATGGGAGAATCTGATAAATGTCCAATAATGTAAGTTTATGACGATAACCAGTTTTTTCTCTTAAATCCTCTTGATAGTTAGAAACTGGTACAACATTGTTTAGTTTCTTATCAATTAATATATTGGTATTACATAATATATTTGTGATTATAGCTACTTCTTTATTTAAATAAGTAAACTCTTTTGGTATTTCAATATTCCATTTGTCAACAATAAGTTGAGGGAGGTTAAACATATACATATTTCCTTCCAAATCAACTTCTTTTTCTTTCAATTTCTTCTCATTTATTTTATATTTTCTTTGTTTTTCTGTCTCTTTTTCCATCAAAGTTTTTCCTGTTGTTTTTTCTGTTATTTCATTTATTTTTTCGTTGTCATTTTTATCACTTTCGTTGTCATTAATTATCACCTTTTCTTTTTCCAACTTTTTGTTTTTATTTTTCATAATCTTTATCATGTCTTTAGACCTTGAAACTGTTTTAAAGCGTAGATTAAAATCATCAATGATCATTTCCAATAGTTTTTAAGGTATTTTTTATCAACATTTGTTTTACCTTTTAAACATTCAAAATCAGAGTATTCATAGTCTGGCTCAACAACTTTTTGCAAAACACTTTTTAAAAAAAACTTTAAACATTTGAATTCTTTCCCATTGTACAAAAATCAGACTTTTTTGTTCTTGCAAAGAATCTGAAAATTGTCTCAACAACCCTAAAATTCCTCTAATAACACAAAAAGTTTGTTTGACAACTTCATTTCCCAAATGGAAATGATCGATTGCAATATTGATATCTTTTGTGTTGGAAATTGTTTTTTATATTTTGATACTTTTTGAAGAAAAAATGCTTCATGTTTAATCTGTTTTGAATACTTTCACTAATCTTTCAATTTCTTTATATTCAGATTCAATTTCACCCAAATTATCGGAAAAATAAAGCCACTTCGTTTCGCATGCTGTTTTCATTTTTTTCATTTTTTTTTATTTTTTTTTCATTTTTTTTTCATTTTTTTTCATTTTTTTCATTTTTTCATTTTGTTTATTTTCTTTGTAAATTTTTTTGAGTGTTCTACCTGAACAAAACCACTTTACAAATAATGTAACTAATAGCGCGTCATTATCTTTATTGACACATGTTCCCGTTAGTGCTGTTCTGTGGGCAAAACACCAAGTAAATTTGAAATGTTTGTCGACTTCCCCCAAACACATTTGTTCTTCCCTCAATTTGTTTAAAAAGTGTGCAACAAATCCATTATTTATTGAAGTTAAATTTTTACCACCATCGGTAGCACACTGACAGATATTTTGAAAAGGAATTCCCATTTTTTTCAAATGGCGGAAAACCCAATTTGCTATTGAAATTCCGTTTGTTTTGTGATTGTATTGTTTAATTATTACAGGAAAGCATTTTACTTGTCCGTTGTAAAAATACCTCAAAAAACAGAAAATATTTCAACTCCTTTTTTAGTTGAAGAATCAAGAGCAACCTTTATTGATTTTGCTGTTTTTATTTCTTCTAATATTTGTTTCATCATTTTTTTTATTTTGAGAATACATTTGACCCCTTACCACTTTTGGACTGCATCCTACGTTATGAATAATTGTGTCATGTGAAAAAGTGTACATACGAATTGCCATTCGAAGACATTGGCACATTCCATTCATTTGTGTTCCACTAAATTTAGATTCGATCATAAAATCATTAATTAAAAAAGATAATAATCTATTTTTAAAGGTGTTCAGTGTTCCTTTATAAAGGTTTTGTATTTTGAGTGAATTATTTTTTCGGACAGAATTTAATAATTTATCTTTTACTTCTTCTTTTTTTGATAAGATAATTGGTTAATTCAAAAAATCGATCAAAAGAGAAACGATCATCATATTCGACAAATATTCTAAAATTGAAAAATACGTCTTCTTTGTCCCATTTTATAATGTCTTCCCTTTTTAAATCAACAAAATAACCATTTTGAATTTCAAAATTGCAGCAATTATTTGTTCTCGTGTTTCACAATTATTGGTTTTTGTGTCATTTTTTGTTTTTTGTTTTTTATGTTTATTTATTTCATTTTTTTCATCCCAAAAATCCGATAAAGTAGAAAAATTATCAGAATTCGAATTATCATTAAAGTTGTTGTTAGAAACTCTGGAATCGATAGAAGCTATTTCACATGGATCACTTTGTGTTTGAAAATCATTAATTGAAGATGTTGAATATTCTGTATCACTCGTTGTTTGGGAATCATTCGAATCATATAACATTGATGTATCATTCGTTCGTGCAAGTTATGGTTGTATAATTTCTTTTGTTATACAAACGTCTGAAATTATATGGTTTATTTGTTGTTGAGTTTTTTGTAAATTAATTAAAATGGGTGATTTGTCACTTATTGGTAATTCCGTGGTAATTTGATTTAATGTGGGTGAAATTTGTGAAATTTCGTGCATTTTTTGAATTGAAAATATAGTTTTTTCTTGTGTATGTGTGGATATTGTTTCTAAACTTTGTGGTTGGACAATTTGTTGTTTATTTATATCCTTACAATACGAACTTTCATTTCGTTTATCAACATGGATGTTATTATTTAACAATAAAGAAACGGGTAATTTAGTTTGTTGTTGAAATTGTTTAAATATGTTAAAATCAGGAAGTAATCTTTTTGATGATTTAATTTTTAATGGTAACCTTTTTTCTTTATTGATGTGATGAAAAAACCCATATTTCATTTTGTTGTAATCAAATATAAAGGTTCTACCAAAACTCTTATTAAAGAAACTTGAGGTCTCATGGTTTTCAACAAATTTAAGATAAATTATAGTTAATTGTTCTGTTTCATTTGTTGTTAAATCATTATTAATTTTCTTTTTGAAACAACATTTGTGACTACTTTTGTTGTGACGAAGCATCCAACAATTGTCATTTAAACAGATGCAGTATTGTCGTTTTTGGAATTCAACAAAAGCATAACCATCGACTAGACCAAAAGTTTCTTTTGAAAAATTCAAAGTTGTATCGAGTATATGTAACATGATATTTACAATTTATAATTCAATAACTTTATTTTTTAAGTTTTTAAAATAAGTAACAATTGTAAAACATTTGTGTTACTTTTTCAATATTCAGAATTATATTTTTGGTCAATTGTATTTTGATAATTACCAATATATAACAAAATCAATATTATTGGATGTTTTTTGGTTTACATTTGTATAAAAGTTTATTTTTTATAAAGTTTATATATATTTGTAACATGTATATATTTTTGTTTTGATTTTTAGTTGTTGTGTATTTGGCAAAAAATGTAATACAGTAAAACCTCTCATTAGTAGATTAAACGGTAAAATAGAACCCCCAATATTGTTTATGATTTTTATATTTTCCTTTTCCCCCAATAAGTGTTTTTTATTTTGATTGGTTAAAACGTCTCTTAATGGGGGGTCTTCTTAATGAGAGGTTTTACTGTAATAGAAAATTCTTTAAATAGATGGATTTTGTGTTTTTTAATTTAATTGATTTACTCAAACTCTTTTTGTCATGTTTTGAAACGAATTTGAGGGTTTTTTCAAACAAAAAATACAACATCACTGTTTATTTGGTTTTAATTTGATTTGTTTTTAATTATATATATAATATTAATTGTTATAAAAACATACTTTGTAGAAAATTAAATATTGTTGTTAACAATATACTTGACTTTAATTCACATATACTTGATATATAATTTATTATTAGTCTTAAATTGAATTGTATGCCAGACAAATGCTTAATAAAACATAAACACTTAAAATACAGCACTTATTTTTGTTTTGGCCTGTTTTTACAGGGATATTAATTCAATTGTGATTTTTATTCAATTTTGGCTTGTGTACTGTTTATGCACATACATTTAAATTTAAAACCTCATACACTTATTTAATAAACTCAAAATTTCCCGATTTTTAGACCTACTTAAATATTATTTCAATGTTATTTTAGGTGTCAATAAAAAACACATTTTTGTTTACAATAGTTATAATTTCAAGTTTGAAATGAATATAATTATACTATCAACAACACATTTCAAGTGTTCTATTTCAATTTTAAACAAAAACAAGTGAAACATTTCGGGAAAAATTCAATATATTAATTCGTTGTATTGGTTTTTAACCGTGCTTATGATTTTTCGTTTTGTACTTAAATTTCAATTGTTTTTGTATGTTTTTAAAAGAAAAAAATAAAAAT
>NW_004191601.1:32463-54787 GCF_000330505.1 Entamoeba invadens IP1
CTTAAATAGATGATTTGGTTTTTAATTTAATTGATTTACTCAAACTCTTTTTGTCATGTTTTGAAACGAATTTGAGGGTTTTTTCAAACAAAAAATACAACATCACTGTTTATTTGGTTTTAATTTGATTTGTTTTTAATTATATATATAATATTAATTGTTATAAAAACATACTTTGTAGAAAATTAAATATTGTTGTTTATAATATACTTGACTTTAATTCACATATAAACTGTTTTTCAAAAGTCGGTACCACAGTATTTTTAAAACTTCCTAAAGTCCCGTTTTTTATTTTTTATTTTTTCTAAAAAACATAAAAACAAAAAATCGAAAGTACAGACTTAATTTTGAAAAAATACCAATCCCGTTCAATTATTTTTGTACAATATCGGGAATTTATCCGAATATTAGCCAGCCTTTTCCAAAAAAATTCGATCCTGTTATTTGATTTGACCACAACTCGATACTTCGCAACACAAACTCAACGTTGTTGGTCAAATCATACAACGATAAACACGTTAATGAATTGGGATGTCGTTGTTTGTGTCAATTTGTAACTAAATATCAGTTTCGTTGGTTTTCCATTTCAATTAAAAACAAACATGTGGTTTTGTTCTTTAAACAAAAGAAAATGAAATAACGAGTTTTAAAGAAAATAAATAAGAGCGAACAATTAATAATTTTGGGTTTTGATATTTCAGTCATTGTTGTGACAACACCATCAGTATATCGATATTACGCGATACTTTAGCGTTTGTTACTAATATTATTTATTATTATAAATGAAAACTCGACTTTGAAAATTTTTGGCATTAAATTTATCAGCTTTTTATAATAAAATGCACTTTTGGGATCATTCACGTGTATTTCAAAAACAAAAATCCCGTTATTTCAAATTTTATATGGAATTTTATAATGCTTATAAATTCTTCAAGTAAAAAATATTTTTTGAAGACTGTTTTTCTCTTTTTTACTTGGAAAAAAAATAAGCGAATTTATTACAAAAAACTATTCCCAAAAATAATAAACAAAATAAATGCAAAAAATCGGGACACCTCAGTACAGACTTTTGAAAACAAGTTTACTTGATATATAATTTATTATTAGTCTTAAATTGAATTGTATGCCAGACAAATTCTTAATAAAACAATAACACTTAAAATACAGCACTTATTTTTGTTTTGGCCTGTTTTTACAAAGATATTAATTCATTTTTGATTTTTATTCAATTTTGGCTTGTGTACTGTTTATGCACATACATTTAACTTTAAAACACATACACTTATTTAATAAACTCAAAATTTCCCGATTTTTAGACCACTTGATTTTTGAATAATGTTATTTTAAGTGTCAATAAAAATCATATTTTTGTTTACAATAGTTATAATTTCAAGTTTGAAATGAATAAAATTATACTATCAACAACACATTTCAAGTGTTCTATTTCAATTTTAAACAAAAACAAGTAAAACATTTCGGGAAAAATTCAATATATTAATTTGTTGTATTGGTTTTTAACCGTGCTTATGATTTTTCGTTTTGTACTTAAATTTCAATTGTTTTTGTATGTTTTTAAAAAAAATAAAAATACAAAACCAAGGAATTTTATAATAATTAAAATTTACATTTAGTTATTATAATGTGCTTTTTGATTATTTTTTAGTTTGTTTGTAACTCATTTTGTGTAAAACAAAGTTCGAATGTTTTTTGTGATTTCTATGATAATTTTAATTAATAAACACGTCTAATATGTAAAAATAATTGTTAACAATTCTGTTTTTATTTTTTATAAAAGATATATTTTTTTGTTTTGGCATTATAAACTTTTTTATCATTTAAAAAATAAATATTTCGAAAAAATAAAATATAAAATCAATAATATAAATTTAACTGTGATTTATAACAAAATAATAAAGTAATTTTGGGACAAAAGTAAAATAATAAGACGTAATTTTTTATTGTTAAAAACGCCGTACTGTAAATTAACAATATCTAATTGTATTTTATGTTGATTTATAACAAAATTTAACTTTTTGTTTTTGTTGTCTTTCAAAATTTTTTACCTTTTGCAAAAAAAAATAAAAACAAAATAAAAATAAAAATATTGTACATTTATTTGAAATGACTTTATATTAGAATAAATTGTAACGCAAACAATAATTTAATTTTTGATAAATTTTAAAGTAAAAATATCACAAATTAAATATTGTATGAATTACAAAAAAAATAATAGAGTCAAAACGACACAAGTGTTGAATGAATTATAATAAACGTTCTTATTTTATAATTTAGCAGTTGTAAAATATATAATTTAACTTTATTTTAAATAACTAATCAGTCAAAGGCTTAATTATAAGTCAATAATTGTTTTTTGGTAATTAATTACTCACTTAAAACTACACATCAAATAAAATTATTAATATTTAATATGATTAGTTGTATTTTTATTGATATTCTGTTTTCAAAAAAATAATTATAAATTTACCAAAATTACACATTACTTGGATTTAAAATATCATGTAAATCTTTCAAAGCAAGACAATGGCAGAAGAACAAGATCATCAAATTGTAATAAATGAAACCAAT
Organism: Entamoeba invadens IP1; assembly: GCF_000330505.1. NCBI lineage: Eukaryota > Evosea > Mastigamoebida > Endamoebidae > Entamoeba > Entamoeba invadens. The sequence continues at coordinate 35,050 of NW_004191601.1, forward strand.
GGAACTCCAAATAATGCAAATCAAAAACACGAAGATGTGGAAAAACAAAACTGGCCAAAAAGCTTGAAAACAATGGATGTTCAAATTTTAAAGCGATAGTATGTTGCCCGGCTTTGGCAATATACATTTGGTTTGGGAGTTGTAACATGTTTGTATGTGTCAGTCTTTTGATTTCTTTGTTGACTTGTAATATCGGGGGAAAATTCATTTATTTATATTAAAAATGATTAGAAGGAGTAACCTCAAATGAAGACCAGTAAATAACTCAATATGCTATTTAAATTTATAAAATAGTATTTTAATGGATATAAAACAACAAAATTAAAAACCCTTTTGATTATAAAATCACCAATTTTCCTTTTCAAAAAGAAGTCCGTCTTTGTTTAAGTCGTCACTAAATTTCGTGAAGACTTCATTTGCGTCTTTCAAGATGTCAAAATAAAGTTCTTTGTTTCTTTGTTCCGCAAGAGCAACTGCAAGTTTAATGATTGCGCCGATAGATCTTCCGCTGCCATTAAACGTACCTAACTTTTTGACATCAAAATTCTTTTCGACGTATTCCTCTGCACCATTTCTTCCTCTTTCAATCCCTTCTATAACTTCTCTTTCAAACAAATTAACAAGAGAATTCCTCCAAATCTCTTCCTTTGACTCTTCTTTTAATTTCTCAAAGTGAACAGCCAAAGTTACTCTACTCAATGCAGCTGGATCAAGTGCAAGAGGTCTGTTACTCGTTACAAAAAGTGCCCCGTCAAAGTTTTCAAGTAGTCTCAGAAGCACAGAAGTCATCGAGTTCATCACAAATTGGCCAGACGTCCTCTTCTCAATGAGTGCATCACCCTCGTCCAACAGAACAAGTGCTCCCCATCGAGATGTCAAGAACAAAATGTCGCCAAGTCGTTCTTCCAACTCACTGATGGTTGTTCCCAACTCTCCAAATGAGACTTGGTACATCGGACGACCAAACAAAATGCTTAGCGCCTCAACACTTAACGTCTTTCCAGTTCCTGGTGGCCCATACAACAAGAAGAGTGTGCCATTTCCTCGTGTTTTCAGTATTTGGGCGGACTTGTATTTGCTCTCAGTTTTGAGCATTTTCTGAACATTTAAAGCAAGTGCGTCACTTTCATTAATACGTCCATCTGTCTGTATCATCTTTCTCCCTTTGACGGAGGACGCCACAGTTGCAACCAATAACTCTTTGACAGTAGAAGGAAGTACAAGTTGATTCCACTCGACACTTCTGATCTCAATGGCATTCAAAAGAGGGACCAGAACATGTCCCAGCATTTCTGAGTGATGGAATAAGCAGAGACTGTTGGCCACACGAGTTTATGGAGATGTTCTGGCAGCGTTTCAAACACTTCAATTCCCTTTGTCTTATACCGCTCTATCCTTTCACTCTCACTGCATGTCGGTGGAAACGTCTTGCGGACCTTTTTATACTCTGAGAATGCATTAACTATTGCTTCACTCGCCTCGTTGACCCCTTTAACAACACTTTTGTTCAATGATACAGTCAGTTCCATGTCGACCACCAATGAACCATCTTTTGAAGTCGCAGAGTCAGTTTGTGTGTGTGAATTTCCAATTCTGCTTTGATGTGGGAAGAACGAGAACTCACTGTAGTGCATGTAAACGGGAGTGCTCTTGAATTTTGAAATCATTTCATAGTACTTTTCATACACTTTTGCTTCGTATTTCTTGATTGGGTGGTAGTCAAAGTCTTTCAGTGCACGTTTTCCAATCCACTCGCCAATAGATACATTAAAACTTACAGAGAGATACTCATCAAGACCTCGTACCATTGTTTTAAGGCGCATCGAGAAGTAATACTTCCTTCCCAACATCATCGACCGGTGGACATCATAATGACTGTCTTCGATTAAAAAGACGACTGGAAGGTTCCCTATTTCAGTGATCTTGTCGTTCATCACAAAGTCACCTGGTTTGTATACTTCTTGGAGTTTCATATACTCTACCTCACCAGACGCCTTCTTACACTCACTTCTCGCGTCTGTTATTAATTGATCAAATTCATCTTCTATTGTTTTAAGAACCTCTTCAATGCCAGGAACTTTCACATCCTTGTGCTCGTCAATTGCTATTGTGTATCCAATTGTACTCACTTTCTCCACAAAAGACGTCATGAACAGTCGTTTGGCTTCATCACAATTCTGTGCATTTGTTTTAACAATTTTGTTGTAACTCTGCACTTCTTCTTTTATCTGCCGAAGGCGGTTGTAATTCCCAAACAAGTTACCTATCGACACTTCAACATCAGTACGCCCAAGTTCACAGAAATACCTAACGACTGCAAGAACGGGTACTATAACTGTTGTGTCGTCTTTGGAATCCCCTTTAATGCGCTCGAAAACGACACTCTCCGTTTTGCCAGTTATTGGATTGATTCGTTTTGAGCACACTGCCTTCTCTTGTTCTTTTTGTTCACTTTGAATATCCTTTTGAGTACTTTTGACAACACTTTTCTTTGGAACATTTGAAATCTTTTCTTGCATTGGAGTATTGAAAGGTCTTGCACCTTTTTACTCTCTCAAATAGGCGGGGTGGAGCAAATACCCTGCAATCAGTTCTCTTGTCTCCACGACATTCAATCCTCCCGTATTGAATTTTTCAATAGTATTAGCATTTCCCTCGTCACTCCAGTCAGACGCCGTGTAAACCACTTCATTGTACTTAGCAGAAGAAACAATTGTCTTAATGTTTGTTAAGTTAAATAGTGTGTTTGTCATAGTTTCTGGTGTTGTAGTCATCATCACCATCACTTTTGAGTGACTTGAGAAATTAGTATCTTGTTGGTCATCCATCTTGATGTCTTCTTCATAATTCTCACTTGCACCTCTCTTCTTTTTGAAATACTTTTGCTTCTTCCAATTTTCAGTTAAAAAGGCGGTGAATGGCGTAAATGGAGCAGGTTTGCCAATAAACTTCTTTGCCATTTCAACAATCAAATGTCCCTCTTGGTCGTCGTCCAAAGGCTCCAGGTATATCTCCACCATCACTATCGTGTTTGTTGGCCTCATGATGTCACCACTCTTCTTAACCCATACATTATTGATCGTCTCTTCAGAGAACACATTCCCAACACTCTGGTGGGTCACTTTTGCGTGTAATGACTCGCTGAGAGTCGCATTAAGTGTGCCACACGATTGGAATGGATTCAGGACAACCGACTTGATCCCATTTTGTAAATAAGTCGAGAAGATGTCTGTTACTATGGAAGTCTCCTCACCACTCAGCTGTGACGTCCAACTGTCTAAATCAACAAATGCTTCTGTCATGTGTAACACCCGTGGCTTTGCACAGTCGTCATCCGTCATATCTAAACTTCTCTTATGTGAAAATGCAAAAATTGGAATTCCAGTTTTTGGTGACTCCACGTCAGTCAGTTTCTCAGTTGCAATTTTGAGAGCTGCTTGGATTTGTTTCTCTTCGTCGCCATTTCTGATAATTGTATCACACGTGTATAACATAGTTCCACTTTGGGTTTGTGGTTCAAGACTTGCGCCAAATGATTTCTGTTGTAATGAAGTTTTCATTGTGTTGAATTGATATTGCAGATTTCGTTTTAATACTCGAAAATACTTCAACAACTATTAATTTATTTGTTTTTCAGTTATTATAAAAAGTAACTTGGTTGAATACTTCAATGAAAGGCGTTTTAAAAATGGAAAATAAATTAAGTTTATATTCAAAAAGATTAATACTTGGTATACCATATCATATTCATTGAACTTGTTGATAAAAATTTAAAGGAACAAAACATAAATAATTTAAAAATATCAAACACTTCTTTAAGTAAATATATTAATATTCAATAGTTACTATTAAAATAAAACCATTTTTAGAAAACCAGTATATTTCGTTTATTTGTAATACTTCAAATTTTTTGTTCGTTTTGAAAAGATAAAAATTATTCTATCAATTATCTACAATTTTTAATTAATAAAAAATTAGTTTAATACCATTCAGACAAATACTTCAATAACTAAAGTTTTGAAAAAAAAAACGCGACAATTATCAATTTAATTATAATCAGTTTCTAACGTTATCTGGTATATTTTGTATATACCAGATAACATAATATATATCACAAGAAATGGCATGTTTTAAAAATCTGTATTAAAAAAATCATTTAGAGTTTGTTGTAAAACGTTGTCCCAGTCGCCAACGTTGTCCTTTTTATCAAATTTTACACAAATAATTGTTTAAAACCCCGGGAATTAGGTAAAAATTGAAAAAATTGGGAAAAATTTAGGAAAAAAACTGAAACGACGATTTTTTTATATTTCGAACATGATCCCGATATTTTCCAATTTTTATTGACCAAAAATACCAGGACAACGTTTTCCGACTAACTCTACATTGTTTTGGGGGTTTTCCACTTTTATTTAATGCCCATTTTCACAAAATTAAAGCTATTTTTGTGCACTAAATATCGTTGAAAGATTTACTTTTTTGTTGAATTATTAACTAAAAATTTAAAATTATAATTTTTGAGATGGTTGTAATATTTTGAACGAGTAAAGTTTAAAGTATTCTATTTATATTATTTTATTATTAGTATTATAGTATTAAAATTTATTATTCATTTAATAACATATCAACATAATTGTATTATCAATTAAGTTTTCGAATGACATAAGAATTTCCGCACCACATATTTCCTCTGGCAGTAACACTTTTTGGTAACACAATTGTTACCAACTTGTCACAATTTTTGAAACACATTTCACCAATAGACAACAATCCTTCATGCAAAGTAACACTTAAAAGATTATTACAATTATAAAAGCAATAGTTACCAAGTGAAGTGACGCCTTTTGGAATTTCAATTTCTGTGATATTTTCACACCCACAAAACACATTTGTTCCAACACTTTTGACACCTTCAGGTATATCAAATTTTGAGAGTAACTTGCAATTAAAAAAACAGGCGTTTTCGATGATTTGAACACTTTGAGGAAATGTAATTTCAACGAGTTTAAAACAGTTTGCAAAGCATTGTTCTCCTATTTTTGTCACACTTTGTGGGATATCTATCTCTTCCAAAAAACTGCAACCTTGAAAACAGTTGCATCCAATCTCTTTCAAGCCTTCGGGTAACTTCACTGAAGTTAACGACAAACACCCACCAAAGCAATTTTTACTCAAAGTCTCGACACCACTTTCTATTTGTAACAAATCAAGCTTTTTACAAAAGTTGAAAGCGGATTCTCCGATTGATTTTACAGACTTTGGGATAACCAGTTTTTGAATAGCGAAACAGTGGAAGAAGCAATATTTACCAATCGAAATTAAATTAGTAGGAATACTCGCATTTGTGAGCAAAGTGCACCCAGAAAAACACGAATCGCCAAGATGTATGAGTGAATCAGGAAAATTGAAGTCAACAAGATTTTCACAATTTTCAAAACAACAATTTCCAAACAATTTTATTGTATTTCCTTTAAATGTAACATTTATTAACTTGCAACAATTAGAAAATGTTGAATCATACAATTTGGTGATTTTCGAAGGAATTGTTATTTCAACGAGTGATGCACATTTCATAAAACAATTCATTTTAATCAACAACAAATTGTCATGTAAAGAAATTGAAGACAGATTTACACAGGAATCAAAACAACACTCTCCCAATGAAGTCACCCGTTTTGGTATTTTTATTATAGAGAGTGATTGACACGTTGAGAAGCAACGATTTGGAAGATAATTGATATTCTCAGACAAATATATTTCTTTCAAATTAACACATTTACTAAAACACGACACTCCAATACTCGTAACGTTATTTGGAATTTCAAATCGACTCATCTGTGAATTCGTAAAACAGCCGTCCTCAAATGAAGTTATTTTTGGATTTAAAATATTAATGTTTTTGTAACCACAGAGTAGTGAATCTGTGCTTGTGTAGACGACATTTTTAAATTCAAAATTTGTGTAAGTCTTGTTGTGTTTATTAGCGAGTCTAAAATTTACGGGGTACCACACTACTATCTTGAAAAAATCGATTTTTTGTTGATTGTTTGAAGTTAATGAGTTTTGTTTATTTTCTTTTTGTCGAGCAAGAGTACTGATATCATAAAAAACTGGAATAACATTACCAAATGTTTCTTCGTAGTCGTTCCATACATTAAGAGTTTCGATATTTGGAAAGTATTTTATTGTTGCTAAATTGAGGGGAAATGGGTTAAAGTGGAACATAGAAAGATTGTTGTTAAACTTCTCTGAAACTTGTTGAAAAGCAACAAAATCGGTTATCGAAGTAAAATATTTCGAGACTACCATCCCATGATATCGGTCAAGTCGCTTCATTTGAGTTTTTAAGTTTTTGTATCCAAATTAAAATTAAAAAACGTTGATAATGAACCATTATTATTATTTAATAATAATTTCAATAATTTTAATTTTAAATGATGAAATAATACACAATGATGTTTATCTTATTTTGAATGAAATATTTTTATTTTGACAAATATTATTAAAATATGTTAAGATTCTGTATTAAACACATATTATCAAACACATTAAATAACATTAAACAAAATTTTATGTAGTCGGAAATTGGAAAAATTTCGAGTTTATTATATCTTTTATATTTTATTAAAAAGTTTATTACGTGTATTACATTACACAAACCAAAAAGTAAATTTCAAAATGGCTATATATCACAGTAAAATAGCTTCAATAAAAAACAAGGCGTATTTTATATATGATAATGTTTTATGTTATTAAATATAACGAAACAGGACGAGATTTATATCATGATATTACAGCCAATTTAAAAATAAAATAAGCATAAAATATGGTATTATTTCATATATATTTAAAAGCCAATTAATAAAATTATATCAATTTTAGATATTAAAACTGTCTTAAATTCATATGTGGATTATATAAGAATTAAAATTAAGAATATAAAACGTTTAGAATAAAATGAATTTTCTATTTTTATTGTAATAATATTCGTTTTTAATTAATGATATTATTTTACACATTTAAAAGTTGTTATGTTACGTTTGATTATGTTTTTTATTGTTAAAATCAGAACATATTTAAAAAAAGATGTTTGTTTACTTAATTTCCGCAATTATGGAATGTGTATTTTCGATTTTATCAAGAATTTGCATTGAGTTTTATAATTTAATTACTATATTTGCCAAGTTTAAACTTAAAAGTTGAAACCTTTAATTGGATTACATATTTATTGTTTATAACTTGTACCACAAGTCACATTTTAATGTATTTATAAAACTTATAAAACTTATATAACAATCATTCATATATTCAAATTAAATTGATCTTGGAGTTTTTTTTTGAAATTTAAACATTTCAAGACAATTTTGAAGATAATCACGTAGATTTATTTATAATTAACTTTGAATTTTACTTTTATCTTATTTGTAAAAACTTGAGTTTTTGTTGATAACACATAAATTATTAAAAAGTGTAACATTTGTATTACAATGTTGCAATTGTTATTTATATATATAAATATATATAATATATATTGTTATTTATATATATATATATAAATAAATATATATTTATATATATAAATATAAATAAATATTATTTATATATACAGTAAATAATCAATTATTAAAATTAAACAATGTTTTAGTGTTCAATCTTCAATAATTAACATTATAATTAAAAATTGAACAATTTTATTGTCAACAAAAAAATGCAAATGTGAATTGATTTAAAAGCTATTTTGATTGGTTGCATGTCACCAAAAACAACATGAATTATCAATTAAATAACGTTTTTATAAACAAAAAACATCAATAACAATTTTAGTTTATATTATTTTTGATTTTAAAACACTTAAATTATGTTTGATTCAAGCGTCTAAATAGAATTAAATGTTTAAAATCCAAATTTCAAACAACTATAAGTGTTAAAAAGTTAAAATATGAAAACAGTTGTAATTTAATTTAGTTCAATCAAATTACAATGAACAATATTTATTTTGTTCATTTACACACATCTAAAATAAACATTTTTTATTTTCATAATTAACAAAATTGTACAAAATTGTATAAAATACTTCGTTTTGTCACATTGATGTTATTTAAATTTATAATCAAAATAACAGACAACAAAATATGTTTTAACAAATAAATTAATTTATTAAATATTTTTGTATTTTTTGAAGTTTTACATTGTTTTGAAAAATTGTTTTTGAGTTACATTATATAAATATACTTTTTAAATAATAATAAATTTTATTAATATTTATAAAATAAAAAAATGTTATTTAACAACAAAATTCATCAAACGATTATTTATTGTTTAAAGAGCAAGCACCAAAGCGAAAATAGCCACGACAATAGCAAAAGAAACAGCAGTACTTTCTTCAGTTGGTTCGACATAATCTTTACAGTGTCCTTTTCCATCAGCCAAATAATAATTGTTTGTAAACAAATCTTCACAGACAATGCATTTCGCGGCATCGTTTCTAGTTTGGCAACTATCAACATTCGTGCAATTGTCTCCGTCCTTTTTATATCCATAATTACACGTCTTGCAAGTGTGGTCTTTGTTATAGATTAAGCAGTATGCAATAGGTTCATAGGTAATGCATTCAGTCGCACTCTTCACACATCCACCTTCACATTTAGCATCACATTTTTGGCATGTGTATTGACCATCTACATAATAACCGCTCTCACAATCAATGCATTTGCCTGGTCTTACATTGTCATAATTTGTACAATGATCAATTGTGTAGCACTTCGTATCATCACCACCTTTGTTTGTATATTTGCATACAGAACTGCATTGATTGCAGTAATTTCGTGTGTTATCAGTATCGTTATTAAATGAATCACACTCACCATCGCAAGCCAAGCATTTACCCTCAACAGTAATGTAATTTCCATATAAACATTTTGTACATTTAGTATCAGAATTGCCTTCGGAACATTTATCACATGATGGATGACATTTGACACAATTATTATCAGAAGTTACAGAACCATAATCAAAATCACATCGTGTGCATTTTTTGTAATCATTCGGATCACACAAGGAGCAACCGGTGTCACACTTTTTGCAAACTTTACCATCCAAAGCAAATGAAGGATAACAATTAGTACATGTTTCTGTATCTAAATAATTACATGATTCACAGTTCTCTCCACATTTGAAGCACTTTTTAACCGTGGAATTAAATTTGTGTTTTAAAATGCATGTTTTACATTCTTCCAAGTTGTTTTCATTACATGAAGCACATCCAGTCCCGCATTTCTCACACTTGTTGTTGTTGAGTCCATACCCATAATCACAATCAGTGCACTTGCTCGCAGAATCGGCCTCATCACATTGAGTGCAATGATCAAGGCATTTATAACATTTCTGTGTTGAAGCTGACAGTTTATAACCATTTGTATTGTTGCAAGCATCACATTTAGAAACTTCATTTTCAACACATTGGGTGCATCCTTCAACTTCACACTTCTTACATTCGCCATCGACTTTATAATATTTATATTCGCATGTTGCACAGCTGGTGGCATCTGCTTCACAACTAACACAATTGGTCTTTTCACATTTAGTGCAATTTCCATTATTGAGGCCATACCCTTCTTCACAATGTGTGCACTGAGTTTGGTTAAAAGAAGTACAAAATGGCCGATACCCACAATCACCACCAACAAAAGTATATGGGTTTCACACGTCTTGCAGCTGTTCTTGTCTATGTAAGTAATGCAATGCGGAAGAGTCCCAAGTACACAATTTTTATTGTCGTCAACATAATACCCATTATTGCATGTCCCACACTTCTTGTTGTCGGTTGTATCTCTCTTAAGACAATTTGGAATTCTGACACATTTGTTTGATTCCAAATAATAACCATCTGCACATCCGGTGCAGGTACCACAATCGGGATTGGCGTCTAAACAACCCTTGTTTTGTTCGGCGCAGTTCTTGCATGACTTGTCGTTGATGTTTGTGATAATTTTGCAAGAATCACAAGTCATTTCAGTATCATTAACATTGACCATACAATACTCGTCTCCTTCAACACATCTGTTGTTGGCAACATCTTTCATGTACCCATCAGCACACACAGTGCATTTTTCCTCATTGAAACTTTCACAGCCCAAGTCTCTCTTATAAGTGCAAGTTGTCTTGTCGGTGTTCAGAACATAATTGTTCAAGCAAGAGTCGCATTTGTTTTTATCAACAGTCAATGACAAGCAATACGATCCAGTAAATTCAGAATACACAACGCAGATCAATGTTAAACAAAAAAACAGAAAGCATTTGATGATATTTAAGTTCAAAAGAGTTTTTTATAATAAAAAACACGACAATAAACAATATGGGGTTGCAAAAAACAAATCGTAGTTTTTTAATTCACAAAAATATTTACATTCTTTAACTGTGTTGAGTTAGTGGTAAATTTAAATTGTTTATAAACATTACAAAAGTATAAAATGTATAGCACTTTGATAAACTTCACATCACAAATCATTTAATATTTAATTTTTTATTGGTGTGTTAACCAACTTTTATACTATCTTTACATATTTGTGTTTATATCATATAGTTATATTATTTTTTTGGTATCTTAAATGTTCCAAATGAAATATCTCTTTTTCATTTTAATAAAATATTGTCAATACAATAAATATTTATAATCGAAGTTCTATTAATGATAAAAATGACAAACTATACTGTTTACTTTTTAAAAAAAATTGGTGTAAAAAAACAAACAACTCATTATTCCAACAACAAAAAAATCATAAACAAAAAATGACGAATTGTATGACAATATATACAAATGGGCAACGAATTTGTTTTATAAATATATTAGCACCCAAATTTCACATTTTCAAATCACACTTTCCCCAACATTTTATTAAGTTTCATTTCATATTCGTAATTTGTTAACTTTCTTATTATAAAGTAAACAAATCAAACAAATAATAAATCATTTAAAACTTAAAAATTCATTAAAAATGAAAGTTTTACCAAAATGATTTTAATTGAAAATATAATTTGCGTCATCCGTATTTTATAATACAATGCGCTATAATGTTTTAAACTGTACAAACAAGATGTATTTTTATTCCATCACCACCTTTAAAACTTGATTATATTTTTAAAAGAAAATAATATACAATTAAAAATTTAAAATTATATAATATTTGGTATAATTCCTTAATATAAATTATGACGAACAGTCACCCGAAACCAATGGAATGATAAAAAGCATTGAAAAAAGTTACGGCGGTCACACAAAAACAGTCTATTTGTGCACAACTTTTCCAACTTTTTATATTGCCTCTTGAATGTAATTCTTTAATTTCCCCACAAGCCAAGATTTACATCCACCCACTACAGACGATAAATGTGATATATAAAACACACAAACAGTTGCCTATAGCCGAACAATATTTAAAATATTGAAGCAAATACTTTATGCATTAAAAAACAACACTTTTGTATTTTAATCAAAAAGTTTTAAGTCTCGAAACAACATTGTCACAATAGTTCATAATCTATTATGACAAAAATTCTACAATAAATCAAACAAAAAGATTATCATGAAAAACTTATTGAGAAACATCTCGACATTATAAAAAAGTTAAATAATTCAATTTAATATTAATGTATTGGATAATAAAAGACAATATAAGAATTAAACTTCTTGTAAAAATGTATTAAAGTGTTTTAATCAATATATTTAGTGCCATCCAGTAGTTTTAATATAACGTCGATATCATATTTAAATTAAATTTTAACATTATACAACGTCTTAGATAATTTTATAATTAAGTTTTAAATAAAATTTTATTTGAAAAAACAAAAAAATAAAAAACAAAAATATATATTTTTTTTTATTATTTTTGGAATAAATATAACAAACTCTTTATAATTTTTCTAAAGTCGGTTTTTTAATTAAAGATGAAGAAAATTAACTATATAATTGGTTTTTTAATTATAATAAATAGTATTTTTTTCAAAATAATTCTTTTTTTTGTTTTATTTTTTAAATTTTTTACTTTTTAACCACATTATTCATTCAAAAAAAGGAAAGCAAGAAATGTGGAGTTTGTAATTCCCTTTCTGGCTAATTTCCGAGTAATATCAACACAACCGGCAGACCATTTAATATAGTTAATCACAGAAGTGTCATAGTTATAAGGCGATTAATAGGTCATACCAATTGATTTGAAAAGCAAAGAAGAAGATTGACAACTAGCATTTCTTTGAGAATGTCAAATGGTAAAAAAATAATAAGAAATTCATTATGTATTTATGGTTTTTAACTCGCCGATGGTCGATACTATATATTATAATATAAAAAACTGATATAGTAAATTTCCTTGTTGTATTTTTGGAATATCGTTAATTAGAAATCAGACTTTACATAATTATTTAATGGTCTGTTGATTTTAAAAAAGCCATGTAAACCAATGCAAGTATAGCTCCGTTATTTGTTTCAAATTAAAAAATAAAAATCAAATTAAAACACATTTATTTTCTTTACTATGACTTTGCTTTCCAAAATGTGGTGTGGCTGTGTTTTCAACTTCGTTGAGAATGCTTTGTTCATATCTTCGTTTTAGTAATGAACGTTTAGTCACATCATCAATAACGTAAAACACGCCATCACGCTTCAATGCACTCATCTCGTAAAATCGCGTTTGTGTGCATTTCATTTTCTTCACGATTTCTCTCTGACTCACCTGGATTTTGTCTTCTTCGTCTCGCTGATTGCCAACGACACACAAAATTGGTTGATAAAAAAGATCTGACATATCAATAACATCATTTGTTAATCTTTCATTTGTTTTTCGAACATTCTTTTCTATTGCTTTGATGTAATTGTCGACTTCATTTAATGTACCAACATCTCTTAAACTGTATATAATTAATATTGCTGATTTACCTCTTATAGTACTTTGGGAAATCATTCTGACTGGGTGATTGTTGTAATACGTTTCAGAGGCGTCTATGGGTAATATCATTTTTTAAATTGTCATTTATAACACAATTGTTATATTATATAAATATATATAAATATACACAATGTCAATGTATATAAAACCATAAAAGTATATCAACCATATAATTCAAAATGTAGATTTGTTATGTTTTTAATTGTAGATATTTGTTTAAAATTAACAAACATGTTTTCCATAATAAAGCTTTTATATTAACACCATCAATAATTTTATTGTACATTACAAAATCTTCTAAATATCGCCACTCATAATTGAATGGTATGTCTTCTTCACCTTTAAGTCTTTGTATTACTTTAGCACAAAACAAATTTCGTCCCGTGTTACATTCTCCGGTCACCAGATAACTAAATAATTCTATTTGTGGTTCGCAATCCATTTATTAAATTATAGTTAAAAAAGTTTTTTATCAAAAACAATTTTTTTATTTTATAATTTTTTAGTTATTTAAATAATAATATCATTATTAAAATATAAAATTGTTAGTTTTTTATCAATCCTTTAATAATTTATTTTAATAATTATAAAGATTATTATTAAAAAATAAATAAAAATAAACGTATTCGCACGCCTGTTTATAAGTTTTTATAATAAAAAAATATTGTTTAACACTAAGAGGCAACAGACGTTAAAACTAAAGATACTATTCGATTGTCTCGCCACAATTATTATTGTTTCCTTTTTTGATTACCTAAGTTAAATATGTAACAACATAAATTTCAACAAATACAAAAATTAAGATTAAAAAGATATTTATTAACCCCTCCAGATATATCAACAAGGGTAGAAACTATTCCCAGGTAAAAGTTCTTGTTCAACAATTCGCAGAAAATGCCAATCGTAAGTTTGTGCGTGTTAATATAGACCCCGAATTGCGTGAAGATATTGAACATCATATTTTATTGAATTAATTTTCTTATATTTTCTTATATTATATTTATTTATTATCATGATTATCTGATTCATAAAAACATGTCAAACTTAATTCATTAATTGATTTTATAATAATTATTCGTTGATAAGTTTGATACATACATTTTTTTTAATATTATTATGATATTATTTTTTCCCTTCAACAGCAAATATGTCTATTTTATTGTAATAATAATTGTCGAACTTGCTTAATTGTCGCACAACTTACCAATCATTTGGGCGTACATCAATTAGATATTTTGTTCTTGAATCTGTGACTTATGTTAAATTAAAAACTTAATTTTTAATAAAAAATAAATTTCAATTAAAAGGATTTATTTTTACACAATTCACTTATTCACGATAAATAGATACATCTTTCTGCTGGATTCACGATAAATGGTCATTTTTGTCGGTATAAACAGTGTGCTAGTTTGCTTTTAACAGATATAGTAAAACATCTCGAAAGCGGAAGGGTATAGTCATTATTGTTCTTTCAAGAGCGATCATTTATATAAATGCTTGCTGATCAAAACATAAAACTGCTTAATAAATAATTCTATTTTTTTGAATAATTCCAATTATTTTATTTTTCACTGAATTGCAAAAAGATGAAAAAATAATTATGAGATCATAGTGTTTTGTGAATAATGATGATTTTATAAAAAAATAATCCATATAAAACTGCTTAATTTTTAACAACATTTAGTCATTTTAATGGTTTATATTAATATAATTATTAATATAATTATTAATTATATAGGTGTAATTACATAATGCTATTTTAGACAATTTTATATGTATGTATTTTTTTGTTTCAACAAAATGTCACTCCAATTTCACAAAAACTATAATTGATATTCAAAAAAATACATTACTAAAACCGCTTTTATTCAATTTGAAATACAATTCAACAATCACATTTGTATTGACATTATTGTATATCTATTATTAATCAATTTAAACGTTTAATTGTGTTGATAATTTTGTTATGGAAATAAATCAAAACACTATCTGTTTAGTATTAACGTTTTATTGTTTTTAAACCTTCAACATTATATTTATTATTAAAAATGCTTTTTAAACCTTGAAACGTTAATTAAAATATATTTTACTGGCCATTTTCGTTATAATTGTTTTATAATTTATTCTTTTTTTAAATGAAAAAGTCGACAATGATTATTTTTAAACGAAAAAAGTGAGAATGCAATCAAGTATTTGTTTCAATACAACTTTATACAATTTTGTTGATGTTTTTGTTTTTTAATAAATTATTTCCAATTAAATTTTTTCTTTGTTTTTAAAATAGTGTTACATTTTATATTCAAAAACGAACAAAAAATACAATTTAATTGTAAATGCGAAGTAAAACATCTTCCTTGTATGTCTTATTTATATGTTATATACTATCAATGATCACTTCTGTTAGAGCTTCATGTCCTTCTAATTTGGTACAACAGTCTTTTATTCAATCCAAAAATTGCACTTTAAATGAAACATTGACAATAACAGGTTCTATACAAGCACCTACAATATACATGTTAAATAATGTTTCAACACTAAACATAACAGGAATGCTGTTTTGTCAAAATGCTTCAATTGTAAATGTCACACAAAGATCAACACTTTATACAACAAAGATTACTTTGAAAGATCAATCACATTTCAATTTATATGATAATTCGATTTTAGACACACAAATTATTAACCTATTTAATGAATCACAATTTACCATTTCAGACATATCTGTCATTAAATCAATTTATAGAATTAATTTATACAACAAATCAATATTCATTTTTAAAACTCTTGGATTTACAAAGGCTTATTTTACTATATCTATTGGTGACAACGCAATTTTTAAAATGGAACATGGTTTCAAAAAAAAGAGTTTAGGAAATGTAATATCGAGAGGAAACGGGATTGTTTTTCTTGACTCCATAATACGTGCCCTATTTTTTACTTTTTATGAAAATTCTACACTCCATTTAAACTCAAATGCTACAATTGAAAGTTTGGATCTTTTTGATTTTAAAGAAAACACGACTTTTGAAATGGACAATTATTCAAGTTTAAAACTTGCCAATTCTTTTCATTTCAATGGGAATTCAACTATGTTGTTACATGAGCATTCTTTTGTCAATTCAATTCAAGACATAAGTTTTGGTGGAAATAGCACTTTCATGATGTTTTCAAAATCGAGTATCAATTCAACATTGGATATCAATATTAATGGTAATTCAACTTTCACAATGAATTCTAGTGAAATCACTTCAGTAACAAACTGTTTTTATTTAAGTAACAATGCTACTTTTTTAATGTACAACGATGCTGTCATCAAAAACGTTACACAAATTGAAATCAACAATGGAAAGCACACATTTAAAATGAACAACAATTCTTTTGTGAATGCCTCTAATTTCAAAATCACAAATGGCACTTTTGTGTTAAATGGAAATGATGATAGAAATAGTGTTAACAGTACAAACTTATCTTGTATCAACAATGGCACGATAGTTGTGACAAATACTTCACATTTTAACATTTTGAATTCTACAATATTCAATTTTTGTAACATAAACGTAATTAAAAGGACAATCAGGGATTTGCCAATCTTTTTTATTTATCAAATAAATACAACCATTTTTACTTTTCAAAGTTCATATGAAGTGGATTTGGTTTATTCTATAATGCCAATTCGAACAACGCTTCCACGAGGAACTAAACTTCTTATAGATGGTCGCTTATTAAGACTGGGTTCTTCAAACAAGGTGTTTTGCCATTTGATGAATGAAAATGGGTTTTATAATGAGCCATACTGTCCTTGTAGTTCTGTCAATTGTTATATCACTCCACTCAAAAACATTGCTCTTTTCAATTTATATATTGATACACCACCAATAAACTCACATCAAAAAACCAATGAACTTGAGGAAGTACTTGACATTGAAAGTGTTTCAATCGAAAACAAAAAAGTTTCATTTTATAAAACAGACAACTTTGTTTTATGTGTAAATTCACAACCATTAAAAATAATTACAAATATTTCGTCTTTAACAAAAACTGTTCTTCTTGTTTCAACTCAATATTTTGTATTTAAAAAGGTAGTTTCACAGGCAATATACACAACAAACAATCATACCAAATATTTAATAAATCCAGAATGTGAGGATGGATTGCATTTTAACACTGTAACACAAGAATGTGAAGAATGTACAGATTTAAATTGTCTTGGTTGTTCTTACAACACAAATGAATGTTTAAGATGCCAACAACATTATGATATTGATATAAATGGAAGATGTGCAATAATACAAAATTGTTTGTTAAAACTATCAAATCGATGTTTGAAATGTTCTAAAGGGTATTCATTAGTTGCAGGTAGCTGTCAAAAGTCTACAAACTGTTTGATTCAAACTTTTGATGAAAAATGCCAAATTTGTGATTTAAACACTTTTAACATTAACAATACACAATGTTTTTATGCAGATAATAATACAAAATACACAAATCAAAATAATATAATAACTTGTGAAAGTGGTTATGTTACGAATTCCACAAATTGTCAAAAATGCTCAGAAATGTACAAATCAAGTCTTCTTTGTGAAAATGGTCATCCCACAAAATGTGAAATAACAACTGAAATGAATTCAAATAAAAGGTGTGAAAATAAAAATTGTTCAATACCAAACGATCAAAACGGAAGGTGTTCGTCCCCAATTGCCAATTGCATTTTTATTACAAATTCAAAATGTTTGGAATGTGATAATAATTTGATTTCAAACAAAATGGAATGTCACACAAACAACGATTTGTTATGCACAAACCAGAGTTCGGTTTCGTGTTTGAGATGTGAAGACTTTTATTTTTACAGTTCATCAACAAACAAATGTGAAAAATGTGATCTAAATTGTATGACTTGTGTCATTGATTCGACTCGTTGTATTACATGTCCATTGGGATATTATCTCTCAAATAACACATGCAATACAAATGCCAAATTGGTTGGAATTTGCACACAACTATTATCATCTGGTGGATGTGTTAAATGCATTGAAGGGTATTACAGAAATGGGTTGGATTGTAATAAATGTGATATTTCATGTGCATCATGTAACACAAATTTAAGGTGCTTGACTTGTAATATAACGAATTACAAAACATCGAGCGGAGATTGTAAATCACAAAGTAGTTTAATAGGATGCGATGTGAATGTTACACAATATGGATGCACGCGATGTAAAGATGGGTATTTCCAAGTCAACACAAATGAATGTGATAAATGTGACATGACGTGTTTAACGTGTTCTTCATATGGAATTTGTGAATCGTGCATATCATCGGAAGTTTTGCTTTCAAACGGAAAATGTGTTAATCTTTCTCAAATATTAGAATGCAATGAAATATCAAACTCAAAATGTATTAAATGTTCATTCTGGAATGCACCAAGTTTGGATGGGACTTATTGTGAAAAACATACTGTGTGGTGGGTCATACTTGTTATCGTTCTGTTTATTATTATTGTACTAACATTATTTATAATAATATTAGTTTTTACAGTAAAGCACATTTTGAAAAAAATTCACACAAAAGAGTTGGAAAAAACAACAACAATATTTAAAATGGAAAAATCAAATATTAATTTTGTACCACTTGCAAACCACATTTGTGTCTCCTCAAAAACACTCAATTTCAATTCAGAAATCGATGAGATCCCGGTTGAAAGTGAGACAAAGATGGTGTTTTGCGTTGGAAACGCATCCAGAAACGTCTTAAAAATCCAATTTACCATGACAACACAAATTGACAAATTTACAATAAGGGTATCACCAGAAGTCGTCATGTTAAAAAAGAAGTTTGCGTGCGAATTTTCAATATATTTGACACCAAAGTGCACATGCCAAATAAATAACAAAATTTGCATTGTCTCAAAAAATCTCAAAACTAACGTCGAAAATACGAATGAAATTCTAATGATTGGAGTAACAAGTCAATCAACTCGCATTGACTTCGACGAGTTGAACGAAGAATACAAATTGGGAGAAGGGTCTTTTGGTGTCGTTTACAAAGGAAAATACAGAGGAAACGATGTGGCTATAAAGAAGATGAAACAAAGTGGAGAAAACAACACTTTAAATAACGATAAAAATGATGAAGAATTTGAAAAGGAAGTTGCGATGTTAGACAAATTTAGGTGTGAGTATATAGTCCACTTTTATGGCGCAGTGTTAATACCAAGTAAAATGTGTTTGGTCACCGAATTTGCGCAACATGGGAGTTTGAGTGATGTTATGAAAAAGTTTAAAAAGTGTGATATACAACAAAAAATGAAAATTAAAATGATGATTGACATCACGTATGGGATATCATATTTACATACCAATGGAATTTTGCACAGAGACATCAAGCCTGAGAATGTCTTAGTATTTTCATTTGATCACAACAACAAAGTGAACGCCAAATTGACTGATTTTGGATCAAGTCGAAACATTAATATGTTAATGACCAATATGACATTCACAAAGGGTGTTGGGTCTCCAATATACATGGCACCTGAAATATTGAAAAGAGAAAAATACAAAAAGAGTGCTGATGTATTTTCATTAGCAATAACAATGTATGAATGTTTCACATGGACAAATGCATACCCCAAAGAACAATTCAAGTTTCCATGGACAATTGCAGAGTTTGTGATTAAGGGGTTGCGATTGCCAAAGCCAGATGAAATGAGTCAAAATGTATACAATATCATTGTCGGGTGTTGGGACAATGAACCAAAGAAGAGAAGTTTAACAGAAAATATTTTAGATGAACTTGAAACA
>NW_004191601.1:54887-62068 GCF_000330505.1 Entamoeba invadens IP1
AAAAAAGAAATAAAAATGTGCAGTATAATCTGGGTTTAATTAAATAATCAAGTTTAATTCATTCGAAAATAATTAAACCCAAAGTAAGAAAAATAATAAAAACAATACTTTTAAGTTTTTATAATCATAGTTTTATTTTTTTGTTTAAATTTATGTAAAATAATTGGGCTTTCACCCAAATTAATCAGAATAATTGTTTTTGGATAAAAATACATTATTATTGTTTCTAGAACTATTTTTGGTACTATAATGTTATGAATTACTTATTATATAATGATGAATAAATAAAAAAGAACATAATAAACTCGAGTTTTTATTCGTTTTTATTTATTTAAACAGACTTGTTTCACCACCACCTTAACAAAGTATTTGCCGCAAGTGTTTTTTGAAGGAAGTCCACCTTTAAGTCACTGTTTGTGCGTCCCCATGTCACCCAGTTTCATCCTCCGTACTTTGGACGCTAATGTAGTTCCCTTTTCAAACGGGGCGTTCATTGAGATCCGCGCCAAGGAGGACATTGAAAGTGTGTGAAACGGTGCATAAACAGACTGTTTGAGTGTGTTTTCAAAGCCTTCTTTTCAATGCTGCGTCTCACTCGGTTTCTACTAACTCGTAGCGATTTTTCGGCATTTCTTGAATTCGGGAACCAGACCTAGTATTTTCCCAGTTTCCTATTTACTATAATTTTAATTTGAATATGATTCGAAATAGAAAAAATAAATCTATTTTAAGAGGTGGTGGTCAATGTAGGTCCCGATATATTGAAACAATGAAAATAAAAGTCACAAAATAAATAGAATCAAAAAAAATTCGCCTTTCGAAAAACAAAGACGTTTAAACTTTAAGAGTTTGTTAAATTTATTTTAAGTGAATTAATAACATTTATTTAATAATAATAAATAAATATAATAATTAAAAAAAATAAATTTATTGAAAATTTATAAGTTCACTGATTTATTTCAGAAAAGTTGACGAAACAGGAAAAGATATGTACACCAAACATCTTGAGCTTCAACAACAGTGGATCCCTTCAAGTGTTCTTGCTGAATCAGACAAAGGTTATGGCATTGGTGACAGTCGTGTAAATTATGGAGATGAAAAGTTCCACATATACACGCACGTCCACAGCGATCCAACAGAAGACAGCAAACAAGGACACGAAGGAGATGCTCTCTTCATAGTGACAGACAACGGTGAAGTAGAAAAGGTGTGGCCATGGGGATGCAGTCATATGATGTCTGGTTTACAAGGTTGGAATAATAACACCAAAACAATGATTCATGTTTGTGACTCTGATTTATATCCAGGACTTGGTATTTTTGCAGAGAATTCAGACCAGTATAATCTTTATTAACATGCGGCCAATAGAGGTGGATGTACAGCCGGGGAAATTGGTGGTATAGAGGAAAATGGAGATGGATGCGTTCTAATATTTAACTCAATTAAACTGGAGTCTGCTACTACAGAAAATCCTCGAAGTCAAGTCTAGGAAATGCTGATTGCTTCAATAGGAAAGAATAAGAAAAGAACCAAAATCGACAACATTAAACAGAATAGAGAAAGTAAACAAAATGGGTGCATTGCTAAGTATGGTAAAAAGTTCTTAATTGGATATCAAGAAGGTAAAGAATATCACTTGGGAGCTATGAATGGCGATATGCAACTCACAAACAAATTTGAAGTTGTCACAGATGTTACGGGTTGGGGTGATAGAGATGACTCTTTCAGAAAACTCCAAAATGGAGATTTTTTTGGGTTAGAGCACCACAAAAAAATAAAGGAGATAAACTTGTGATATCCAAATTTAATGGAATTGACGATGGGGATACTGTTGATTTTGGATATATGGAAACCACCGCATTGGTAATTGGATTACTGGTATTGTTGTTGTAATTCAATTTATTTTTTATGGAATGGTTCGCTTCTATATTTTCATTTTAATAATATTAACACAACCTAAAGTTTCAAAAATAACTGTTTTTATTATTTTCGATTTAAAAATAAAACCACTTTTAATTCAAAATACGTTTGAAATGTTTATATTTCTTGTTTTAACACTTTATATAAAACAAACTAAAGAAATTCAAGTGATTCAAAAATCAAGAAATTTAGTTAATTATTATTTTAACTTTTTTAAAAAAAGTTTTATATAAAATATCATCTCTCCAATTACTTTATTATCGAATTATCTTTGAAAATTATTAATTAAATTCAATAAAATAACAAGGTAATCATTCAATAATAATCAAACAACTCTTTCTTTTTTTCAGTTTTTCATTGCATATTCTTTAATTATTATGAATCGCTCAAGATTATATTCATAATTTGAGCACCCAATCCTCCGTGAATTATGTTGATTTGAATACTATATAATGCTATTTAAACGCGAATCATCAATAAAGTTTGATCCATGGTCGTTATAATTTTAGTCCGTTTACAACATAGAGGCACTCTTTTTAATAAAAGAGTCATAATGGTATTATAAATGTCGATTGTAATAAACGCTCGTATTTAAATATATTGCATTAATATATAAAGTTGTGATTGTTTGCTATTTAAGCAATGTTTATAAATTGTTTGAATATTATTAATAATTACCATGAGTATGTATCGGAAATGAGTATAGACTCTTTTGCATGTAGAAGAGTCATAGTGATGATATCGTGTTCGTGGTGGATTTGAATTGTAATATAAATCATGTAAATTTTCATTTACATGATTAGCCGACTCTTCAAAAGCCGGCCTATTATTTGGTGCTTATATTCTATGTGGTTAATATTTTAAATGTTTAACAAGAAAAAACAACCTGTGTATAATATTTAAACAAAGCTTGCATGACCAAATGGGAAGGCTTTTAATTGACTTTAAATAGTGATACAATGAAGAGAGTATTTACAAATAATTTCTGCTACTCTTAAGTTAGTGACGCCTTCGGATACGTGTTGTGAATTAAACATGTTTAATTTTTGTCGTTTTTAATATATTTTGCACACAACACTTCAATTGTATTATTCTCACTGTAAGTAAAGAATATTCTTGTTATGTTTGTTTCCATTTTTAGTTACATTGCCAATATTGTTTGACGTATAATTTGGTTATTATCAATTTTCATTGTTTCCATTAATATGTATATGGAAACCATTTACAAGCTCTTTAGTTTGAAGCTTATATTGTAACTAACTCCATTTGGTCAATACGAAGATTTTGAGGTAGATAACTTCGTGATTAACTTTGAATGTAGTTGTATATCATTAATTGATGAATTAGATTATCAAAATCTTGTTTATATATTATTTTTTTTCTATTTTTAATTATCGTATTATTGATCAAATAATGGCACGATATACTATAAATAACATGTCGAAATACAAGAATTTTGCATCTTTATATGCCATGTTTTGAATTATTTTGTGGTTTTATAATATATTCAATGCTTGTGACTCAATTATTATTTTTCTTTTACACAAGTTGGAACCCGAAAACACTTTATGAGAATCATGCAGTCTGTTCTTTAAATTTGAAAAATCAAAACAACGCTATTGTGTTTCTTTTTATCTATGTTATTTAGCCATTTTTAGTGTATTTTTACTTAAATTTAAAAATAATTGTTATATTTTAAAATTTTAAATAAAAAGTATTCATTAAAAAGCTTTTTGTTGTGTTTGAAATATTCTATGTTGTTGGCCGGACGGTTTTAATTGTGTGGTATATTTTAATTAATTGTTATATTCTCTGATCGTTTTTTCTTTTCAAGTCTGTTTTGTTGTTAATTAATTTTATATTAATATAAAAATATTTAATTTGTTTTTTTAAATCCGAAAGTAACTGTTATTTGAAAAGTCAAGATACAAAAATAAAAATGTCTATTAAAAAAGACAAATTTATCTTGTTTTAATTATTATAACTTATTTATTTAACAAAACAATGAATTACATTTTTTACAAACAATTATTACAATCACAAGGATAATAAAGTTGTTGAATTAAAAATAATTTAACAAACAATAACACTTTGTATTTTTATAGAGTCGGTATTTTCATTGGTTAGAGCAAACAAGTAACACAACAAAGTAAATATCAGGAATCTATTTTTTATTTCTTAATTAAAAAAATATTTATATTTTAAATCAATGTTCATTTCTTAATAAAAATGACAATTAAATAATATTTTTTGTTGTTGTAAGTTATTTTTAAAAATTAATAAAGAAGTGGTTTATATTAACCAATTTGTTTGATAATATAATTTTATATATTGAACATATGTTAATAAAACTAACATTTTATACTATTGACAATAGAAAATGTTATGAGTTTGAAAAAAATACAATCAAGACAAAGTATACTCATGTTTTAATAAACCCAACAACAATAAAAGATATAGAAAAAATAAAAACTGTAATCAGCACCAAACATTTTATTAATTAAAATACAATAACAGCTTTGATAACGAAATATCACATTTGTAACATGACGTCATATAATAAACGTTCGTTTAAATGAATATCTCGTGGTTAATTAATCATTTATAACATTATTGATACAAACTGGATAATCGTAAGTATTGCTTGTTAAAATTACACGCCCCCTCCACTTCTCTTCATAATATATCGCGTATCCCTGACATCAGTTCTTTTTGAAATTTATAACAAGGTAAAATCAATTTTGATTTTGAAAATAATTAAAATCGTTTTTTCTGTTTTTTTTTCGGGACCTACATTGACCACCAGCTTTACCAAAAAAAAATATTTGCCGCGAGTGTTTTTTGAAGGAAGTCCATTTTTCAGCTATCGTTTGTGCGTCCCCATGTCACCCACTTTCCTTGTCCGTACTATATAAACACGAGTGTGGTTCCCTCCCGCTTGCGGGGGGGGTCAGGGGGGATCCGCGCCAAGGGAGGACTTGGAAAGTAGGTGAAACGGTGCACAAACAGACTGTTTGCGTACGACCGTTTGTGCTTTCTTTTCAATGCTCAGTCTCACTCGGTTTCCACTGATTTGAGGTGAATTATGGACACATTTTTAATTCGGGAACCAGACCAAATATTATCCCAAGCTCCCATTTATTATAATTTTAATTAAAATATTATATTAAATTGTTAAAAAAAAACTTTATTTTTAGAAGCAATGAAAAAGCCTATACCAACTTTTGGTTATTGGTTTAATCAAATAATTATTAAAATATTATAAGTATGAAACTACCGAAAGTTAATTCCAACAATTATTTATATTTTAAAAATCATTTAGAATAATTTTCTTGAAAAAAAGTGGAATTAAACCCGATAATTCCAAAATATTTTAAGTGAATTGATCCCGAATTATACTGTATTTATTTTGTTCGTTTTTTATTTTTTTGTTAAAACAAAATAAAATCACCACAAAAATGCCTTTGAATAAAGTGAATGTATTTTTTGAATTGTTTTTACGAGCTATAAACCAAAATTACACATGTTTATTTCATTCAATAATTATTTGAAATTTATGTTTCGCTTATTATTTCGTTTTATTTATAATTAGTTCAAACAATTAAAACAATAACTTAAATAAAATGTGGTGAATATTAAAATATTACAATACTTATAAATTATTTTTGTTTACGTTGGAATTTATTTTTTTTAGTAAAAAAGGTGACCACTTAATGGGCATAACGATGTAACGGGTGTATTAATGGGGTGTCCTTTTATAGTTCACTGTACAACTAAAATGACTGGAAAACGTAAAATAATTACATCAATTAATAAAGAATATGGTATTAATTGGAATTCAATATCCAGTGAAAAACATCTATTTGTAAATCAATGGACCAATCAAATGCAAAACTTTCAAATCGATATTTTGATCTGGAACTTTGAATTTAGATAAATATAAATAAATGTATCAAACAAGTTTATCAAACATGTATTAAGTGCGATAAATCGTTAATTATAGAGAAAAGAGAGTGTTAAAATATCAAAGGAAAATGCACTCAAAAATCAACCGCGACGTGTGATGTACGTGAAAACGATATAATAACAACAAATTAAAATTGTCTTTCCAAACAAATTTGGCGTGTAAATATCAAAAAACAAATGTAAACAAGAAATGTTTTCAATGTCGAGATTTCAATGTCAATAGAGATAAAATTTATTTAACCTTAGAGCACTAAAATTAAATAAATAGGGCCTCAGAAGCCAAGAGTTTTTTCTTCCAAGCTAACGATCCCGGGTTCAATTCCCGGTTAGTGCATTTTTTGTTTTTTTTATTTTTCTAATTCAAATTTATTAATTATTAATTATTCTAATATAATTAATGTAACAAGACTTTTTTTAATTATATTTAATTTATTCATTATTACAACACTACAATAATCACTTTTTGGCATTCTTATTTTTTTGTAGAAAAGTACTCTATTTTTTCACAAGTTTTTATTGTTTGGGATGTCTTCTTTAAAAAATAGGTAATGCAAGCGGACACGTTTATAAAAATACACAATCAATTTTTACAAGTTTTGGACACCAAAAAGCACAATTTTTTTTCAACCCAACAAGATTTTTAATTTGCATTTTCTGTTATTATCGAAAAGTTGTTATTCTTGTAATTTTTGTTGTTACTCAACTCTCTGATTTGTCAAAGACGAGTCATCGTGGTGGGATCAAATTACGAAAAGTTTCTCCGTTTGTACTTTCTATTATGCAATTACTCGAACCTAACCCATTTGAAACACTCCTTTCAAAGTCATTTTCAGAACTCGTTGACTTACTTACACCATACATTTGAGGAATGTCAAATGCACAATTCACATTCAAAAAAAATCCTCGCATTCATTCAAGAAATGCCGAAAAAACACCTCGAGTTAGTGGAAACCGAGTGAGACGGAGCATTGAAAAGAAGGCTCATAAAGACGCACTCAAACAGTCTGTTTGTGGACCGTTTCACCCCCTGACCCCCCCTACCGCAAGCGGGGTGAACCACATCCGCGTCCACACAGTTCGGACAAGGAAAGTGGGTGACATGGGGACGCACAAATAGTGTTTGAAAAATGGACTTCCTTCAAAAAAACAATCGCGGCAAATCTTTTATTTTGGTAAACGGGGTGAAGGTTGGAAAGGATAGTCCCTTATTATTTTACTTAAGAATTTATTAAAATTGAATAGATATATCTTATTTGTTTTTAATTTTTAAACCTTAAAAATACAGAATTTCTATT
>NW_004191601.1:62168-64657 GCF_000330505.1 Entamoeba invadens IP1
TAAAATAAACCAACTTTGTTTTTAATGATGTTTACACAACGTGATTTTTTATTCTAATAACAACTTGTAAATATTTATTTGATTTAATTTATAATTAAAAATTGTATTTAAAATATAACTAATTAATGATAAATAAATGTTCTTATATTAAAATGTTGGAATATAACAATTTTTATAAAAAAAAACAAACAAACCTGTAATACATTGGTAACAGACTGCGAAATCGTTCAAGTCCTGCTTTTTGATTAATTTATGCTGTTGTTTGAAACCTTTAAATATTTTATAAAAAATATTTCACACTAAATAATTTAATATAATAAAAAAGTAAATTTTTAGTTAATCAATTATTATTTTATTTTATTATTTGATACTATAATTGATAATAAGTGATAATAAATCAATTATTTTAAAACAATTTTTAAAAAACAAACCAGTATCCCAAAATTGTGTTTTTACAAACATTCTGTCAACAAAAAACCACTTTGTCTATCATTTAATTTATATTTGACATGGAACAATTAAACGAACTGTACACACATTGTTAATTGTATTGTCTGTGTTTATGTCAAATTCACCGCGGATTTTATTAAGAGTGTCTGTTTTACCGGTGTCTGTGTCGCCCATCAGTACAAAATTTTCTATTGGTCCTTTGTAATCGCTCATTTTTTGTTGTTATTAAGTTTTTTATTGTTTTATAATTTTTAATAAAACTCGTTTTGTACTATGATTTCATAGTATTATATTATTAATTGGATATATTAATAAATTTGAATTTATTTTATTATTCTGTAACTGTTTTAATATAAAATTAGTTCTATAAAAATTAATTTGTAAATAATATTACAACTTTATTGATAATAACCTCATTATCGATAGTTATTTTGTCAAACTTTAAAACCAAATTATCAAACTTATATGAGCAAGCACAACTCAACCTTAACTAATATAATTTATTTACATATTCTAATATAAAATCATTTCAAATATATTTACACAAATACATTTTATTATTTAAAACAAACAATGAAAAGCAAATTGAAAAATAAATCCACACTTTTCAAAAACATAGAAAATACAATGTCAAAATTTGGCACATTTAAGTTTAAATTTGATTATGTTGACAATACATTATTTGGTGTCGTATTACACATTGAAAATGTAGTTGAGTACTTTCACATACTTGATCAGGCGTAAAGATAATAAATAATGCCACACTTTACTAAACACATTTGTTGATAATAAAAATAACGCGGCAAACAATATAAAAAGCTTGTGTTTATATTTAAAAATAATTAATCAAAACAACTTGTATAAAAACGAAACACCAGTTGAAAAAATGAATATAAAACAGCTTAAGAACTAAATCAAAAATATCACTAAAGAATATTTTTTTAAATTTTAAAATATTTTTTGTTTAATAAATTCAAAAAAACCCAAAAAATGAATAATATAAGTAAAGAAAATAATCAAGTGCTAACAAATCACACACAAAAAGAAATGCAGACTTAAGAAATTTAGGAATGAAAATTGTGAAAGTTGTGTTTAACTCGGACAAAAATGACTGCTCGCTAAAAAATGTAATGTTTATTGATAAAATCGTGAATAATAGCAACTTGTGCTTTTTGTAAAAAAAAACCAAAATGGTAATAAGTTTGGCGGCGTGTATACTCGGAATATCAATAAATTTTCACTTAAATCTTAATACTGCCAAACTGAATGAGTTGACCAACAACATATTCACATCAAAGCATGTCGTTGTTTTTCAATTTAATTGACTTGTTTGAAATTTGTATATCAACACAAAATTATTAGTAAAATGTATTATCAATTAAGTATATATAAAAGTAATGTGTTGTTTGACAATATATTAATTAATAATATACAGATATAATAAAACGATTGGAATATTAGAAATATAAGAACATATATAGTAAACTGGGTTTTTATATGTTGGTTCAGGGTATCCCAAAATAAGCTATTGAGCCCAAAACTGCAGAATTTTATATGAAAAAACTTGTTTTTATTTTTTTTAATGCAAACGGGCGGGAAAAAATACCCAAAGATTTTTTTTTAATGAAAAAATAATATTTCCCGTTTTTTTGCGGGTTGGTTGATTTAAAAATATTTGGCAGAAAAAAAAATGAAGGAAAATGCAAAAGATAAAAAAAATAAAATTAGAATTGGAATAAAAAACAAAGAGGAAAAAAGATCAATTTGGTTAAAAAAGACTAAAGACTTTTTAAAAAATAAATATCAAATAAAAAATGAAATGTGTAAAAAATAGAAAAATACTGTTTTTAAAGAACAACTCCTATAATGATATCATACCAAAAAACAAACATCGTTATTTGTGATCAAAAATCAATTCCACACTTATATGTATTATCAAATATCATGTTGTTTATTACAGACAATTAAGATCATAAAACAACAAATTTTATACTTTGTTTCTTAATGGTAACAATTGTTTTGTGTTTTTAAAATAAAGG
>NW_004191601.1:64757-72480 GCF_000330505.1 Entamoeba invadens IP1
GAAACAATGTACATATGATGAATTGTAGAATTAGGTTCTTTTCTCAACTTTGTCATATTAAAATATTAAAAAAATACCAACCTTTGATATTCTTTGTTTTGATTATTACCACACCATTTTTTAATTAAAAACTCATTGGGTAACACAATTTATTAACAATAGTTCTTTAAACGAATTCATTATTCTTATTTAAATCCAAATACATTTGTATATGAGTATTCATGTATAAAAAATTTCATAATAAAAGACCACAAAACTGTCGTACATTAGAAAATAGTCGTACAAGTTGTTTTATGGATTTTTCTTGATAAAGTCGGGTTATTATTTTTTCAAAACCCATTTTCTACCTGATTATTAAGTCAAATTTTATATATGAAAAAATAATCCAGATTTTTTGGTTTGTTTAATACTAAAATCACAAGTGTACGACAATATTCTGTTTGTCTATGTAAATTAATATAAGGTGTCTTATTTAAAATTGATTACACAAAAAATATTTATTATCGATTAACATCACACTTGTGTTTATCAAGTGATTTAATATTAACACTTTCATTTTTATCAATATGTAAAACAATATTTATACATTTCCTAACAATAGTTATAAATCATTTAAAAATAATCATTATAATTATATTCCAATAACAAATTAAACAATTGATTCTATCAATTGTTTAATTTGGATGATTAAATATTAAAACTTTTCGTATTTTCATGTGTAAAAAAATAATTTGAGACTGGAACATAAAATACCATGATTAATTTTTATCATTAAAACAGACAATTTTTAGAGTTGAAAACAATAAATTTGTTTATGTTCAGTATATTGTATCATATATAATAATAACTATTATGTGTAATAATATTTTTATAAAATTTAGAAACGATGACTTTAAACAAAAATGACAAAAAACATTAATATTTGGTTTTTTAATTGATTTTAAAAATTGCTTTTTAATTATATACATTTTATTTATTAAGTGATTGTGTTTTTAATCATTTTTAAAACATACAGTTAAAACAATATTGAAAATAAACAGAGAATTATTTTTGTTGAGTTGAATTAAATAACATTTTAACTCAAATCATTAATTAGATAAATAATATAATTGAAAAAATATATAAGACAGAATTAATAGATAATAACATAATTTTTCAGAGTATTGTTCTTAAAAAGTTAATTGAATAACACAAAAAAGAAAGATATTTGAAAAATCTTTATATTATTCAATGAAAATTGTTTATGTTCTGTTTTAACATTTAAAAATTATCACTGGTATTTAATTTTGAGACCAAATTTTATATTTTAAGTTGATTAAACAACTTAAAATATGATACGTGTAATGAAATACAACATTTAATTTATATGTTATAATTGATATTATTTTATCACTAACTAATAGGTTGAATATATATATATATATATATATATATTTCAATTTAGGACAAATAAAAAAATTATAAAATATTTGTATCTTTGATTAAAATTAAATTTGTAAAATTCACATGTTAAAAATAATTTACTATTAAGGTTATTCGAAAATGTTTTAACACTATATTAAAAACAAGTTCTACTAATTTTAAAAATGGCCTATGATAGTCAATCAACTGTTTATTTTAGTATTGATTGAAATTAATTCTTTAAATACTAATTATAATAAGATGATGTATTTAGAAAAACATCTAATGTGTTTGACAAAAAATAACAACAATATTAATACAAAAATCAAATTTATTCAAATTTTTTAGTTTATTAAGAAATAATGTTTGGTGTAAAATTTCTAAATGATCAAATAAAATAAAAATATCATGTTTGTTTAATTATCTAAGTTGTTATAAATAATTAAATAATTTTATATATAATATCAATTTAATTGTTTAAAATTTTTCATTTGAATAAAGTTTAGGATTTAAAATCAGAATATATACATTGATGTAGTTTGAATGATGTAAATTATTTGAACATAACAGTTTTTTTGATATAAAAAAATATTTTAATTCTATTTGTATTTGAAAATAACATTTGGTTTATTTTAGCTTACAGATGTTTATTACAATCTACTCGTTATATCTAACAATATACCACCGATTGTATATATTATTTCATTTAATTAAAACTAATGATCAATCTTACCTTTTATTTATTAATTACATTTAATTTTTAATAATTTAAATTCAAGCACCCCAAAACTTCAGTAAAAAAATATTTTAATCGTTTTTTTGAATTTTGAATTCACATACAATAAAGTTTTAATTAATTTTGAGGGATAAAAATATCAATTATTGTTAATTCTCAAAGAAAAAATGTTATGTGTTATTTTTACAGTCAAAAACGTCTGTTTGTCGTGAATTTAACAGTAAAACGCATCTATTTGTTGTAAATGAGTGAATTTTGTACATAAATCTTTTTATTATTATAGTTCATTTTTATTAAAAAAATTGTTTTTAATTCAACAAAAGTTACATGTTCAAGAACAAAATATTCAATTGTCGTACATTGAAATGATTGGCTTGTTGTGCAACAAATAATAAGTTCAACATTTATATTCACAACATTAGATGTTTTTGACTGTACATTGATTTTATTCTTTTGTATATTTAAATATATAATAATAAACTTTATTAAATCACTTATGATTATATAACATTTTTTGTTAAGTTATGTGGTTATTTAATTTCATTAAACAGTTGTATTTGTATTTGAATTTGTTGTTTTTTGTTTTAATATACTTATTTTTGAATAAACTTGTTAATTATCAATGTTAATTTTGGATTGTAAACTGGAAATAAAAAGTCTGTACTCGATATAATTCTTTTTTGTGTGTTTTTTTTAATATTTTTTGGTAAAACGAATAATTAACAGAATAAAATACATTTAAAAAGAGAAAAACACAGAACATAAAAAACTCATAAATTTTTTAAAAAAGAAAAATAATTATTTTTTAGATGAAAATTTTAAAAGAGTGGAATTGAGTTTTAAAAAGTGGTAAAAAGTGGTTGAGTTTGGCAAATTGTCAAAGAACTTTTTTATTAAACAATGAAACCAGTAATGAGGACGCGAGAAAGTAAAATGTGTGATAAACTCCGTCATCAAAAATTAAAAGACGCATGCACGGATTTGATTAATGGAATATCAATAACAAAAGTTTCAACTTCAAGACACCTTTCGAAAAGTACAGTTCATTCATTAAAAGTTAAGTTGAATGAAAATCCACAATTTATTCCAAAATTAACAAAAATGGGAAGACCACCAAAAATCACAAAGGACGCTATGAAAAACGTCGAAATGTCAACGATAATCAATCCACAATCAAGTAGTCATAAAGTTGGGATGGAAATTGGTCTAAGTGCAACAACAGTTAATTCTATACGCCACGAATTAAAATTTCATTATGGAAAAGCGATCAAAAGACCATGTTTAACAGATAAACATATTGAATCACGATACACATTTTGTAGAAAACAGCTGTGGCAAAAGAATATTAATAAATGGACAAGTTGTGTCATTATCTCAGATGAAAGTCGTTTCTGTCTTCACTCCGATGGTATGATGATGTGGAAACCTTGGGGATATCACCCAGATACAATTTTTGAATCGACTCCCAAATATGACCGCTCTGTAATGGTCTGGGGAGCAATTGCAAAGGATTTCAAAAGCAAACTTGTCTTCTGTTCCAACAGACTCGATTCAGCTAAATATTTAGACATTCTAAAAGAATCGGGAGTTTTTGATGAAGCTGTTGAAAAGTGGGGACGAAAAAAATTTGTTTTTCAACAAGATGGAGCTCCTTGTCATACTTCAAAGACGACATTAACAAAACTACAGGGAATGGGCATCAAAGTACTTCAAAAATGGCCTGCTAACTCACCTGATCTAAGTCCCATAGAACATCTATGGTCGATAATGGAAAAGAAAATAAGAGAAAAAACAAAAGTGTTTGAAAATGAACAAAAATTAAAAGAAGCTTTATTGCTTGTATGGGATGAAATCCCGATACAAACAATCAACAATTTGATTGAATCTATCCCAGAAAGATTCAAATTGTGTTTGAAATCAAAAGGTGGGTTTATTGGTGACAAACTTTAATTATTAAAGTTAATAAGGTTTGTCGTGTGGAACGTATAAAATTTGGGTAATTCAGCTTAACTGTTGCATAATTCCCACATTATTAGATGATTCTATTTTTGAATTGATTTTGGTTGTTATAAAAGTGTGTACTTCGAAATAAAAATTATGAAAAATAGATTTGAATCTTAATAAATATCGGGAAAATACTCTAAAATAAACAAATTGATTAAAAATGGTACACACTTTTTATTTCCAGTTTATATATATAATAAAGGGGTGTTACTTAAATTTGTGTATGGTCCTACAAATTTCAACTGAAATTGTATTTTTACTCTATAAGTAAAATATTTTAATTGTAACACATTATTTTATTTATTTTATCTAAGTTGGGGGTTTTTAAATATAAAACTATATAAAGAATGTATTTATTATATTTTTATTATATCAATAAATAATAATCAACAAGTATATAAAGTTTAATGTGGTCTTTTTTAAAAATTGAAGTGATAAAATCAAATTTGACAAGTCAAACACATCTTATCAATTTGTTATTATCAATGTTTTTGAAAAAGTTTAAAATGTTTGACAATGAAATTACAAATAAAAAGTGTTGTCTTTTATTATTAATTAATAATTTATAACAATTTTTTAATCAAGAGAATTCTATATTAATACTTAGTTAGTAGAACCAAACTTTCAAAACATCCAAGCTTCAAATTGTATAATGATAATTTATAAAAAGGTTATACTTTGATTTTTTTTGATTTATTTATCTTAAATTGAAAAAGCTTATTTAAATCATATACACATTATAATACTTATATGTACACTTACTTATTCCTAGTTTATAGATTTTTGAATATTTAATGATTAAAAATGAATTTATAAACAACAAACATTGATCAAAATACGTGATAATGATAGTTCTTTCATTAATTGCCTTAGTTGATGTAATACAGCATTTTTATTTTGTGTGATAAATAATCAATTCATTTAAAATTAATTTATTTTATTCGACAACAATTGATATGTTTTTTGTAAACTTTGATGTGTTTATTATGTTTTTATATGCCAAAATATCATTAAAATGTTTTTGTTTTTAAAAACAAAAACTTTACACAAGAAAAAATATAAAAATTATAACGGAAGAAGAGCACACATATTGAAAAAAGTATTTAATTGTGTTGATTTTGTTTTGCCAATAATTTTAAAGGACCGAATTATTCATGATATATATAATACGAAACATTAAAATATATTAGTCATAGTAAATAAATTTTAAATTATTTGAATGATTCTTTTTCTGGTTTCATTAGGGATTCCCATCTTTTTATCCATTAAATACCTGCTTTAAAAAATCAAAAACACATAAACAAATGTTTCTGTATTTTATTCTCATAAACAAAAAAAGTCATAAATGACTATTTAAGTCGTCTTCACTTTATTTTCATATTCCAATAAGGAATATATGGTAAACAACAATTAGTTGATTGCTAATGATAATTGTATTAATGGCCATACTCACCATATACATTAATGATCAACATTATTACACTTTCATCACAACATCATCATTAATTATGTAATTACAAGTAAATATTCAAATATCAAACCAGATGGTATTTAATTCTCTACAAAAATCAAAACATCATTATTTACTCAAACACAAAATATTATTCAATTTATTTTTTTCTCAAAATTATTACGTACTCAATTCGTTGCTCTTTTATTATCTCATTTGGTGTTTTTGTAATGTATTATAATATATGAAAATTATATTCAACAAGTGTGTCAGTCCAAATATTGATTCGTAAATTCTAAACTACAAGTTTGTTTGTTAACATAGAAAAAAAGATAATGAAAAATTCAATTGTAGGATTAAGTGGATCTAAGAATGTATTTCTAAAAAAATTAAGAGAAGTCAGAAATGATTTCTGTGTTGTAAGAGGTTATTTGTGTTGTTTTGAAGTTATTCGTTTTAATCGAAATAATTTTTTGTGTAATAATTTAAAATTGTTTCATCCCAGTTCATATTTCTAAAAATAATCTAGATGTCGTATTTTTAACATGTTTTAATTTTGGAACTGATCTGTTAATTAATTGAATAATATTTAACAATTTATTTGTTCAGAAAAAAAATAAAAATTGTCTGTTTATTTATAAAATGCTCTATTTTTAAGAGTTGCGACCCGATTTTGTGGCCTAAAAAGATTTGGCGCATCCATAGTAATTTGGGATACCCTGGTTGGTTAATAATCGCTTTTTTTAATTAACTTTTAAACCTTTGTTATTTTAACATGTTTTAAACAATTATTTTATAAATATACTAACAAGATAAAATTAGAAATAATGGTACATTTATCAATACTATTGAAAACTACATATTAGTTAACTTATTCAACATGTTTTTAAAAATTATTATAAACTTAAAAGTATTTATTATTAGTTTATTACAAATAATAAAAACAAAATTTTATTACGAATAAAATAGAAGGGATACATTCTTCTTATGAGATTTTTTGATATTTTTCAAAGAGGTTTAAAAAATTCAGTTTTTAACAAAATATTTACATTTCCCATATATTACCATACAAATCCACCAACATAACAAAAGGAAGTTTTAAAAGAGGGATAAGTTAAAATGTCTCTTTATTAAAGCAAAAATAAATTATCTCAAAAAATAATAATTTTATTTCGTCTTGTATTAATAAAAAATATACTATTAAATAATAATTAAATTTTAATAATATATTACAAATTGCATTCGATAATTTAATATCTAACCCCACAACCTATTTAAAGAAATCAAATATTTTTTTAAACATTCATTGTAATGGTCGACGCATATCCAAACCCAAACTACGTTCCACCTCAGAATTACGAACAACCGCCTCCACCAATGTACCAAGACCAACAAAATTATCAACAGCAAGTCCCTATGTATCCACAACAACCAATGCAACAAATGCCAATGAACCCTCAATATCCAACACCAATTGTAGATGTTAATGGAGAAAATAAAACCGATGAAATTTCGTCGGAAGTGAGAGACAAAGAAGCGAGTTTAATGAACACAACAACAATTATGATGATTGTTGGGATGTTCGTTCCGTTGGTTATGTGTATTGGATGTTGCATGATTAAAAACCCACAAACTCGACCTCTCATTATGAGAAAAACGCAGATGACTGTTATGTCGATTATGCTTGGATTTGTAAGAGGTTTCTTTTTGGTGTGGGTTCTAATTGTCGTTATCGTAGTGTCTGTCAATGTCACAAGAGATCCCTTCCCAGAGACACCGTATTAAATGACTGTTTTTGAATTGTTATTAATTCATATTAATTTAATTTAAATTTAAAATATTTTACAAATTAATGGCGTATTAAAATAAATGTGATACTTAATTGTTGTAATTTAATGTTATTAGTGTAAGATTTAAAAAATATTAAAGAAGTTATTGATAAATCAATTAATAATTATACCATATTAATTCTAGGGATGAAGTAAAATTCATTTTACCTGTTTACCAAAAAAGAGAAAAAATTGGTAAAATATTTCACCAATTTACGATCTCAAAGATCCCTATATTTTAAAAAACATTTTTATTAAAAATCAATAAAGTAATAACAAATTGCAATTAAAAACAGTTAATTC
>NW_004191601.1:72580-81038 GCF_000330505.1 Entamoeba invadens IP1
TAAATATTTTAGAAGTATTCAAATGTAATATAAACAAGATAAAATCCAATCCACATCGTCTCTATAAAAACCAGTACAATAAGGTTTTTATTCAATAACCCAAATTTGAACATTTGTTCGTTTTTTTGAATTAAATAACAATTTTCTTCCCAACAAACAATTCCATTTTCCAATGGTACAATTATTTCAAAATGTGTTAATTTTGATATTATTATTTCACATATTTTTATTGTTGAAGGAATTACAAATGACGAAGTTGTATAATTTTCACCACTTAACAATTCCGTTTGTGTCTTTATTTCGGAAAGTACATTTTGTATTGATTCCAATAGTTCGAAATTTGGTGTTTGAAGTTCACTTTTTGTTTTTTCTTTATTAAGTACAATCTCAAGCCCTTCTCTTTTTTTAATATACTTTTTAACATTAAAAACACTGTATTGAAACGGGTTTCTACTCTATTCACAAACTTGCTGTTAAAAAAATCAATTTTGAACTCCTTTTTTCTTTCCTTGTCTTCATTACAATCTAAATGATCGTTAATTGAAGGAACAATTTTTCTTTTGAGTGATTTATCCAAACATTCATATTGCAATTCTTCAAATGCCTCTTTTTTGTTGTTGAAATATGCTACAATTTTGTCGCATTTAGATATTTCTATATTTAATTTATTTACTATTTTAAAGGCTGTCTTTAAGCAAGTTTGAAAAGCGTGGGCATTGCAATCTAATCTACAACATGTTTTATTTATTTGTTCCTCCATTGTTGTATTCTCTTGTCTTTCTCCAGATTTATTGTTAAATGCACACACCATATTTGCTCCTCGATCAGTCACCACAACAAAATTTTCAATTTCGTTTTCATTGTGTATTATTTCATAATTCATCAGCGTCTCAACAAAGGCTTTTTTAATCGCTTTCCCCGTTACTGGTCTTTCTATTGTAGGACTTGATAGAAAAACACATTGTTCTTCTCCAGAACGATCCAGATATTGGCACATAATTGATATTGTTTCTCCGTATAATGTCCCCGAAAATGTTCTTCCATCTAAAGTGAATGAAAGACTGGAAATTCTGTTTTAAGCTTTTCCTTGATTATTTCAACAGTTTCATTTTTCAATTTTATTATTTCTTTTTTCAATAATTCCACTCCAGGTGGACAATATTTACCATTAGAAATTGTAGAACAAAAATCTTTAAAAAGGGGATCGGCGACAGTCGAAAGAGGCAATTTTTTTCCAATTACAAATTTAATAAGTGAACGTGTAATTTTAATTTTATTTTCTTCGTTTTTTGATCTTTTAAATTTGTTGAGTTTTTTTTCAGGAATAAAGTTTTATAATGTTTGTACAGATCGGGATGGACATCTCTTAAATGTTGTACAAGAGGAAAATTGTAAAGTCTTGTGCCTTTACGAGTTAGTTCAATTATTTCAGAACAATATTTACAAGTGTATTTTTCGTTGTCGTTTTCGAAATAAAATGATATTTTCGACGTACTTCTTTTCTTTGTTTTTAACTTGAACATCAATATTGATTTTTTAGATATTATATTTTATTGTATTTATACACTCATAAACATGTTTTTTATACATAATTATTGTTAAATATTCCTCTTTAAGAATTTTACACATTTTTACAATAAAAAAGTTTTGCCAATTGTTGAGTTTTTGTACAAAATTAATAAAATTTTAAAATTGTTTTTTTTCCAAAACATGGTTATAATGTTTTACCATAAAATTGTACAACAACACCAATTTTCAAAATCATTAAAATAAAACAATATTCAAAGAACTTTTATAGTTCTATTTGGTGAAACGATTTCACCAAATAATTTACTAAAACATAAATTTTCAGTTAAATTATTTCACCATTTTACTTCATCCCTAATTAATTCACATTAAGTAAGTAAGTGATATTATTTATATTAACACTTTAAATAACATTGAACAAAATTCAAGTGGTCCAAAAATCGGGAAATTTTGAGTTTATTAAATAAATTTCCGTTTTTTAGAGTTTATATTATCTGCATAAACAATACACAAGCCAAAAACGGAAAATCATCAAAAAATGAATTAATTTTCCTGAAAAAACAGGACTAAACAAAAAAGGTGTTATTATTAATATTAATAGGTCACATAAATAAATTAAATTGTGGTACATTTTTTTAAATCCAATTTTCTTCTTACTACACAGATTGAAAAAAATTTCCCACTTCAATAAAATGGGAGACAAGAAAAATAATATATTTGGTTGATTAAATATAAAATAATTGTACTTGTAAACTAAAAAAAGAAATTCGGAAGTGGGTTATTTTTTAAATTTGGTTAATTAATCGGGAAAAGTATTCTAAATTATTTATACATAAAATTAAACGTTTTTGGGTTTTTTGACTTATTATTGATTAATAGTGGCACAGAAATAGACTAGAATAATTAACATAAATAAAATTTGCCTGTACTTTTTAAACAAAACAACACGAGAAATTTTTATTTTAATTCTCTTCTTATTATTGTGTCAAAACTGTTGGCATATATGAATATTATAAACCCAAAACAATTTAACATTTTAAAAACAAAGAAGTTTATTATAACACAACCTAATATTAACTATAATTATTGTATTAAAAAACTGTTGTATCTAAGTATTTTATTTATTAAACACCTTAACAAAATAAAATTTTAATTTCACTTTTTGAAATCACTATAAATTGTTGTACTCTTAACTAAATATGACAATGGAAAAGGATGAACTTATCGCTAATGCTTTAAAAGCTGGTAGGCACTACAAAGAAATTCAAACACTATTCAAAACTTCTCCAAAAAGAATTTCAAGAATTAAAAAATGCATTGAAGAACATAAAAATGTTATTCCAATAAAAAGAGGAAGAAAAAGTTTATCAAATATAATAAATATTGAAATATCCAAAATAACATACAACAAACCCTTTTCATCGTGTTTTGAAGTAGGAAAAATTGTCGGCTGTTCAAAAACAACCGCAGATAAAATAAGAAAAAATAATCATTTTAGATATTGCAAACAAATATCCACACAAGTTTTGACTCAAAAACAAATAAAAGACAGATGGGTATTTTCCAAAAAACAACTTTGGAATAAAAATATTAAAAAATGGGAAAAAACAATAATAAGTGATGAAAGTCGGTTTGGGTTGTATCCAGACAAAAAGTGGTGTTGGAGACCAAAATCATTTTTAGCAAATCTACGCGAATTTAACAAAAGAAAAGGCAACAGAAAAGTTCCCAAAGCCATCAAAGAACATTTTTCTCAAACTCCCAAACACAACTGTTCAATAATGGTATGGGGAGCTATCGGGGTCGGATACAAGAGTAAATTAATACGTTGTTCACAAAAAGAGGGAGGAAAAGAATATATTGAATTACTCGAAAATAGTCATTTTTTCGAAGATGTTAGAAAGAAACTAAACAACAACATTGTGCATTTTCAACAAGATGGTGCTCCTGCCCATCGCTCACTTACAACTAAAAAATATTTACAATCAAAGGGTGTAAGGCTGATGTTATGGCCATCAAATTCTCCAGATCTATCCCCAATAGAACATTTATGGGGAATTATGGATAGAAAGTTAAGAAAAAACTACCCGGTTATTAAAACAGAAAAGAGATTGTTTTTTTATTGAGAAAGATTTGGAATGAAATTCCACAATCATTAGTCGACAAATTGATGTTTTCAATTAAAACACGTTTTGAATTGTGTGTGAGTCAAAAAGGAGGTCCAATTGGCCATTTATCAAATTTCAAACAATTTGAAAAAATGGAAAAAAATCCAGTGTTTTAAAAATAAAACCTTAGGAGTTTGAACCTTATTATTAATGAAAAATTTGTTTATTGTAATTGGTTATTAATTGAAAAAAATAATTCGGAAGCCATATAAAAATAGAACAGCACGTTTTCCTGTATATTTTTAGTAAAACATACCTTTCAAAAAAATGTACACTTCCTAAAAAACGGAACCAGTTTATATATCATGTATTATTTTAATAAACAAAAAGAGAAATGAATATACATAAATCTTTCAATTATTTAATAAATAAAACTGTTAAATAACAAAATACAGTCAACAGAAAGGTAGTAATTTGTAATTATTTTTTTATTGTCTTATTTGTTTAAAACTTTTTAATTTACAAAATTTCTGTTAAGTTTACACACCAATAAATTTAACATTTCAAAACAAAACAAATTTAATTACGATTTTAAAAGCAAAATAATACAACAATAAATAGTCTAAAGACTATTCTCAAAGCATTACTCCTCATATTATTGTTTTTTGTTAACACACACCTTCCCATAGTTGTACACATATAGCCTTCATTACAACGACCACAAATAGGTTCACACCCACTTTTCCATTTTCTTGTTCCAACGTCGAGTGAGTTATTATCTACAGTACATTCCGTGTTATCGCAGTCAAACGATTTTTCGTCGCATTGGTGCATTTTTTGAATTTCTTGGACATTATCAAATGATGAATTTTTGAGTATTAAAATATCTCCCGTCTTACTTTTGTATCGAATTAAAAGTCCATTAGTAAACTCTTTGCAGGTCTTATCCATTGCAATAAACAGAGACACCGTGTTCTTGTCTTGAATATATTTATATGTGAGGTTTTCTCTAACAAGTATTGCTCCGTCTTGACTTCCAGCCTTTTCCATATTAGTTATTAACATGAGTTTGACATCAATGATTTCTAAAACAAAATTTACCTCTAATTGACACTTAAATTGACTAAAATCTTGAGACATGAGAAATGCAGCACCGTAAATGAACGTCAGCATTATATCTCCGTCTCCGTCTTTAGTAATTATCATCGATTTTGTCATATTAAGTAATTCGGGTTTGAAAGTTTTGTTCACTTTATAGGTGTACCAAATCATGAGTGGATTTTTAACAACTTGACCTTCGTAATACACTGAAATTGCTGCTATATATTTGCATTGGTCCATAGAATATCGTTGGAATGAAGTAGTTGCATTTGCTATATAACCGACTTTTTCTAATAAAGTTGACATCCCAATTTTTTCGTTATCAATTGAAATGATTTTTATATTAGAAGTGTTGAGTAAACGACTTAAAGTAAAAGTGTCATCTTCGTTTTTATAACAATTGTTATAATTTATTTGTATTAAAGCAACCGGTCTATTGACATTTATAACTTGAACTACAACTTCATTTTGAGTCACATTTAATACTACAAGACTTGGTGGAATTTGAAGTAAACAGTCACTGATAGAAACTGTTGCTTGATAGACAGAGTCTTTTATATATTTCATTTGTGATGTCCCTAACAGAAATAAACGACGTTTCAGGCCTACTAAGTTGTTACCATTCTTCTCTATTTTAACACCATAGTAATACATGTCTGCTGAACCCGCCACCATACAATGAACATTTGTCTGGCTTGGTCCTGTCACACTAAGCCACTCACCGCATCGGGTGATGTTTTGCCCATTTTTGTGGATGAAAAAAGAGGAGTGACTGAGGTAACAAACTGAATTTAAATTCAGAGCAGAAATGAGTCGTTTATTGTTGGGGATATGTTTATAACACTCTGTAACAACATTATACGTAATTTCACTTGAGTCCATATTAACTACAAGGAAATCTGTCATCCAATTCGATTTCAAAGAAGGGAGATTCAAGTTAACTGAAGACACAAAGTTAGTCAAAAAGATTACAAATATGAATATATTCATTCTTGTGTGTTTTCAAATATAAAGTTGGGTCTTTATATGAATAGGATTATCTATCTGCGAAATAGAATACATGTGACTTTCAACAATATCATCTTTCAATGAAAAATTAAGCAAAAATAACAAGGGGTACTCTGATTATATTAATAATATATTGTAATGTGTTATCTAAATTAATTAACTTTTATGATACAATAATGATAAATGTTTTGTTTAACAATTTATTATAATTCTAATGATATTGACAAACAATTTTCATTATTATTGTTTTGATAATATTTATTTATACTCAACATGAAATGTATATTTTTGGTATCACCTTTAAATGAATATAACATTTTATTCATAAAATTTGTTGTAAAAAAAATAAATAGTTTATTGTATATTTTTTTTAATTTATTTTTATTCATATAATATTTGTTTTAAATATAATTTTCTTATAAAAAAAAATAAATCGCAAAATAAAAATGTTAAAATTAATAATAATTTTTATTAAAAATTATTTGTCGTGTTTTTTATCTCCTTAGTTGTTTTTGTTTCTATTCAATAAATTAAAGTTATAAATCAATAAATAACTAAATCTTAAATCAACAAATTGTTTAATTTGCATGTTTCTGGTTGGAAAACAATTTAACTAATAATATTAATATTATTTTGTAATTATTTTCA
Organism: Entamoeba invadens IP1; assembly: GCF_000330505.1. Classification (NCBI taxonomy): domain Eukaryota; phylum Evosea; order Mastigamoebida; family Endamoebidae; genus Entamoeba; species Entamoeba invadens. The sequence goes on from NW_004191601.1 coordinate 78,973, forward strand.
ATTTAAATAAGTGGATAAATATTGTGAATTTATTACAGTTTATATTGATAATTTTGTCAACAAAAAGTTTTTTTTGATAATATAGTCAAAGCTTGAATCATGATATGGATTTTTATCTTAAACCAGATATGTGGTTATTTATTTTTTTGATTTCTTTTAAACAATCATAAAATGGATAAAAAACAAACCATGCTTAAATTTGATTGACAAAATCTTATTTTTAAAAAAATAAAAAGTACTAAACTGTTTTTCAAAAGTCGGTACTGAGGTGTCCCGATTTTTTGCATTTATTTTGTTTATTATTTTTGGGAATCATTTTTTTGTAATAAATTCGCTTATTTTTTCCAAGTAAAAAAGAGAAAAACGGTCTTCAAAAAATATTTTTTACTTGAAGAATTTTTAAGCATTAAAAAAATCCATATAAAATTTGAAGTAACGGGATTTTTGTTTCAGAAAAACACACGAATGATCCCAAAAGTGCATTTTAGTACAAAAGCAAATAAACTTAATTTCAATCTTTTTCATTATCAAACATTTTATTATTTTATAAAATATTCACAAAACAAAAGCTTAGTTCGAAGATTAGTATGCTTCGTAGTGTTGTCACGAGAACAATAAAAATAACAAAATGATTTGATAACTTATTTTTGTTGGGTTTTATAAAGTCGACATTCTTTTTGAGCATTTCAGTGAGAACATCATTTTTAAAATATCCAATAACAAAACAATATTGTTATTTTGTATTATTTTTCTAGTGTTGCCCTTTGACAATTTTGACTTATGCCTGTCAAAATTATCAAACATTTGCTGTAATTATTTTTGGTGTTTTTTGAACTCTTTATTTCATTATTTTTTATTCAGAGAAGATAACCACAGTTTGTTTTTAATTGAAAATATTTTTTAACGAAAGTAATTATCAGTTAAAACTCGACACAAACAACACCATCCCAATTCACTTAAACGTTAATTGTTGTGCTTTTAGGTCAACAATGCTGTGTATATATTGCGAAGTTTCGAGTTGTGGGCAAATCAAATAACGGGATCGGGGTTTTTGGAAAAAGATGGCTAATATTCCGATATTTTCCCGAATTTGTACGAAAATAATTGAACGGGATTGGTATTTTTTTCAAAATAAAGTCGGTACTTTCGATTTTTTGTTTTTTGTTTTTTTAGGAAAAAACAAAAATAAAAAACGGGACTTTAGGAAGTTCTAAAAATATGACAGTACCGACTTTTGAAAAACAGTTTATATTTATGGTATTTTTAAATGTTTGTTTTTATTCTGAGCAATATTTAACACATTGTTCAATACATACGAAAGGAAAAACAAAGGGCTTGATTATATTAAAGTAAACTTAATTCTTAAATATTATTTTCTAATTATTTAAAAATATAAAAATAATTTTAAAAAATTATTTTTATATGTTTTTCATTATAAAAAACACATATTTTATTAAAAAAAATAAACAAATAAAGGATATCTTAAAAAACAAATTATCAATATCTCTGATCCCTATATTTATATTACTGTATATATACAATATTAATATATATTAATTAATATATTCAAAAAACTCAAAATATTCAGACTTGTAGGTATTAAATTTATCATTTAATTATCTGTAGTGTATAAAAGTCAATATTAAAATGTTGCATAATTATAATTGTTATTCAAATTATATTGATTTTATTTAAAATTTAAATTTATATTTACTTATTTTATTAAATAAGTTATTACATACAACCTAAATTTTTAAATAAATATAAATTTCAATTGAATTCATATTTTTCCAATTGTTTTTTCATTTCCAAATTTGCCATTTCGTACTTTTCTATAAGTGGGTAGTATAAATCACTCATATATCCTTCGCAGTCATTAGCAAACATACGAATGCCGCACTGAACAAATTCTCTTGCAATAATTTCAGCCCGGTATTTTCCCTCAAATTTTCTTCTTTTTCCCTCAAAACTGATTTCGAAGACACTGAATTGCTTTTTAACAACAGACGTTTAAAACGTCCGGTTCATTTAATTGCATCATTTCTAATTCATCCAAAGATTTATTA
>NW_004191601.1:81138-84522 GCF_000330505.1 Entamoeba invadens IP1
TGAACGCAGAGATGTATCCCATTACATAACATTGACTCGGGTTTAAATGTGTTTCCCAAGATTTTTAAAACGATACAGTTGATATCCGTTAACGAAGGTTTTTCATTAAAATATCCAAATGAACAAAATTTATTGCCAAAATAAGAAGTTCCGCCATACAATTTGATATCACTACTAAACACAAAATCGCCATTTGAGTCCAATTTGAGTTGTTTCATATATTCAGATAATTCGCTTTCTTTTTGAGCTTCGGCTTTTCTTAAATAATCATCTTTTTCTTTGTCATATTGTTCAATAGTATTAAAAGGCATATACTGGGAAGTCCCATGTAACCACTCAAGTTTATTAGGTGCTGGACCCGTTAAAAAAACGTTTCTAAATATTCCAATTTCGTGTTTTTTGATATTTTTAAGGATATCAAAATCATCAAAAAAGACGATTGAAATTGTACCCAAACTTTGGTCAAAGACTTGAAGTGATAAAAAATCATATTCGCCACTTTTCTGTATTTTGAGATCGTTTCCTGCAGACATTGTAATGCAACAGATGTTATACAAACAACCAGCAGCCATGGTGTAAAGTTTTGAAATTTCAGAAATGTGTGGATTAAACTTAATTTCATTTTTAATGTCAACTTTTTGATATTTGGTGTTTTTATCCATTTTCAAAGTAAAATTCTGGTAAAATGCACTTTGACACTCCATATAAGATTTGTTGGGTTTCATGTGATAATTTGAGAAAGCAAAAGTTGTTCCAATATTCAACTCTGCATATTTTTGTTTACACGTATTATCTGAAGAATCAAAGTTAAAAATGCATGAAGTGTTATTTGCATACAAATCTTGAACTTCAAGTGTGAAACAAGTTATGTTCAAATTGGTGTTGATTTCCGATTTATTTGTTATTAATAATTTGATTGGACATTCTCCTTCTTTGTAAGTTTGAAAAACATCTAATAATGTATCATATGTAGTTAAAGATTGACCACCAGTATTTTCTGAAGCAATGCCGCTCGATTTTATGTCTTTGCAATCTACTGCATTTGTTTCATCATCACTTTCTTGTTCGGATGTTTCGTTTAATATCATAATATCATTTGATATATCAGTTTGAACGGTTTGGATTTCAGTAGGCTGGTCCTTTATTTGAACGTTTGAAGGAATTGTTGGAGGTGAAACAAATTGTGTGATGTTGTCTTTTGTTGTATTAGAATGATTTTTAATATTTTCCAACTCCTTTTTAACGTCGTTAAGTTGACTTTTAAACACATCAATTGACACAGTTAAAACATTTAAAGAAGAACTGATGTTATCCACACACTTTTCACAGGCGGATATTTTGTCGGTTTCCATTTATTAATTAAAAAGTATTTTTTTAATGCAAAAATTATTAAATCAAAAAAATCTTTAAAAAACTCATTTTTTTATTTTTTAAAGTCATTAATTTTTTTAATAATAGAAGTTAAATAAAAATATTAAATTGTGTTATTTATTTGATTTAGTTATCGAATTTAATTCATTATTATTGTATAATTAATTTTTTGGAATTTAAAAAATAAAGTTAATCTTTTAAGAGAAAGGACGGACATGGGGACGAAGGACGGGAATATAGGCCGAAGGACGTCCTTTGTGGTTTAAGGACGTCCTCCTGTGTATATGGTGTCCTTTCTATTATTTTCGTGTCCGCGGCATTTTGAAAACTATATAATGAGTTATAATATTATTATAATTTTATTATAAAAAATATATTTTTATCCAAAAATAAATTTAATCAAAGACAAATGTTAAACGACAAGTAATTTCGTTATAAATTAATGGTTTTTATTAAAAATGCATATTTAATTAGTTTTTCAAAGAAAACTGAATGGTAAAATAAAAAAAAATGATAATTTTTTATAAACCAATAATATATAACAAAATTACTTGTTAAATAGTTTTTGTCTTTGATTAAATTTATTTTTGGAAATAATTATATTTTTTGATTGTATATTTATAATAAAAATATACTTCGTCATATAGTTTCGATAATGAATAAAAAATGCCGCGGACACGAAAATAATAAAAAGGACACCATATACACAAGAAAACGTCCTTTATAGCGGGAGGACGTCCTTAAACCACAAAGGACGTCCTTCGGCCTATATTCCTTCCTTCGTCCCCATGTCCGTCCTTTCTTTTTAACATATATAATAACGCTCTTATTTTTGTTTTGTCCGGTTTTACAAGGATATTAACCTTAGGAAGGAGGAACTGGAAAAAATAATAAAAATTATAGGATTTGAATTTTCATCCACTTTTTCTAATTATGAAAAAAACAGATGTTGATGAAATATGATGTTGATTAAACATGATTAAAAAATTAACTATTTAATGTTAATTATATTTTATCAATAATATAATATAATAATTTTTAACAAAAAAAACAATTTTAACCAAAAAAACTAACAAAACCAAATTGATAAAATTAATAAATGATTCCGACTTCAATAAAGAACACGTCTTTGAACACTCAGAACGATAATTAAAAAAACACTTGTCTCGACAATGAGGCTGATTGTTTGCTGAAATAAAGGATTTGATGTAGGTGCTGTTATGAACACTTCGGCGCAATATGTTTCAATTGCAAACAAAAATAATAAATGTGGTTTTGATTATTTGTTGATTTTATTTTTTTTGTTTAAAAAAAATAATAAATAGTATTTTCCAGTTGGTCTCAAAGGGAGGGGATAGAAAAAAGTGGATTTGAATCAGCGTTCTAAGGTTAATCAAATATTTGATGATTTTTCTTTTTTGACATTTGTATTGTTTATGAACTTAATATAAACTTTAAAAACAGAAAAAAATTAAATAAACTCAAGATTTCCCAATTTTTAAAACAATTGAATTTTGTTCAGTGTTATTTAAAGTATTAACTAATTAATAATAAAATCAAAATAAATTTAAAGTGTTTCACAAAAAAAACAAAATTGTTATTTTTTAATTGTTTTAAAATTATTTTATTGTTTTAATTGAATTTAACAAATTTAAATGACAATGAGTAATAAATCATTTTTTTTCGACTATCTCACTGAAAAATTTACCAATACTTTTACTAACATTAAACTTTTCAGTATTTTTAAACAATCTCCATTAATTTAATGTTTCTTTCAGATCAATGATCTCAAGTTTTCCCACTTTAGTTTTTTATATACCTTATATGTTTTCAAATGAATTGCATCTCGAAAAATATGGAACATCAAATAAAACTGTTTTTGTTATTGTTATAATTTCCTTTTAATGGATGGAAGCGTTGTCCAACACAAAAATAATAAGAATTGTGTTGAACAAAAAGTATAATAATATTTTAATCAATAATTGCACATAAAAAGTGTTTATTGTGACCGTT
>NW_004191601.1:84622-99636 GCF_000330505.1 Entamoeba invadens IP1
AGTGTGGACACGTGCACAAATAGACTGTTTTGGTGTGTCTTCAAGAGCTTTCTTTTTGGTGCTATCTCACACTGTGCCTATTAACTCAAGGTGACTATTCGTCATTTGAAATCGAGAATGAAACCAAGGGTCTACTGAATTTACTATAATTATAATTTGCATATTTTAATAAAAAAATTCAAGTTGTAAAGGTAATGAAGAAAAAACAAACAGTTGACACAGTTAACATCAACAACTTGCCATTGTTGTTTGTAAAACGTATTTTATAAATTAATTATCAAGTTTTAGATAAAAAGTTTTTTGGTTTAGGTTGTATGGTTTATAATTAGAAAGTAGACAAATTACTATTTTTGAGATGTAACTAATAAAAATATTTGGAAAATTGTGACTTAAATTTAAATTAATATGCTAATAGGTTCAATAAGACAAATTAGTTCCTGTAGACAAATTAGTGGCTTATCTGTATATATAATGAGTATTATAATTTAAATGTAGGAACCAGTATAAAGACATTAGATAAAGTACCATGAATAATCACTGAGGCTTGAAATATTACTGCGAATTGTTATTGGTTTAAAAATAATGTTATTGTTGTTTATAAAACATAAAAAATAATTTACTTTGTAAAAATGTTATATAATATGGCTATCAATTGAAACAAGGGTAAATTCGTAAAACGGAACAATCCAAACAACTCAAACGAGATATTGGTTTTTATTTTATAGATTTTAATAATTTATAATTTATAATACGAAACAATACATCAAAACATAATTACAAAAACGAATTAGTTAAAACAATGTATATTTAAATAATTGGTTTACTCTTTGGTTTTTATAAAACTCTATTTGATTTCTGCTCAGCTAGTCGTTATTTTATGCTGGGAATATTTAAATTCTTATTTTTTATTGAATAAACATAATTGATTATCAAAAACAATATGTTTTATTGTTATAATTATATAGAAATGCACAGTAATATAAACTCGAATAATTAAGATCGAATAAACGTTTCGATTTCGAAATTATTAAAACAACACAAATTGCAATACAATAAATATAAATATAATACAAAAACGTGTTATGAACATATCATATTGATAAATTTATAAAAATAAATATATTTGATGATAAAAAACGGTTAACGAGCGTGTATTTGTCGGGTATAATTATTTAATCACGCTTGTTTTAAAAAATAAATAATTTGTTGAAATGAAAGAATTAAGTTGTTTGGGGTTCTGGTGTATTAACCCTTTTAAAATAATGATAATTTATAATAAAATTTGCCATAATTAATCGACTAGTTTAATTATATGATAATAATTATTAAAAAAATAGTTTCACATTTAAAAAAATAAATTATAATTTATTGTTGTTTTATTATAAATTTTTGCTATTGATATGTTGATGTTAATTAAAAATACACGTTAATTAACAATTTCACTTGTTTGTTGTTTATTAAATTTTAATTATATTTATACTATAATAATAGTTCATTGTTTGATTTATTTGATGTGAATTGTGATTGTATTTCCACATCATTCTACAATCAAAATAGCCAGTGGTCATACAACCAAAATGTCAAGTATTTACTGAACGATTTCGATATTACAGATGTTGTTATGAAATAGATAATTATATTGTTTATTCGTTTTGTTTTTAAACCATTTTTTGTGTCACGGTGTGACGGGTTAGATTCTTTTTCTAAATTTTTTTACTTAAAATAATCAACGACTTTCATAAAACATAAACAAGACATTGAGTAATGATTTTTCGAATAAAAAATCATTGTGAAAGCAACTAATGAATACAATTTATTCATCAGAATAAAATTATATTGTTAAGTGATTATTTGGTTATTAAAATTATGAGAACGATTTTTTATTGGTAATTTTTAATCTTCATCAAAAATACGATATTAAGCAAAACTTTATTGTTAAAATGTGTTCATATTTTGTCAGAGATATCAACTGTTCAATTAAATTATATTTCATAAATTGATGTAACGAATAAATCAATATCATTTATTGGTACATTTATTCACATTTTAAAAATATCAAAACAAATTTTTACTTGATAAAATAATTTTTGGATATGTGAAACTATAATTTAGAATTTGTTTTTTTGTAATAACAAAAAATTAAAAACGTTTTGTTTTTCAATTAGAAAAGGAAAAAACAAAACCCTCATAAAAAGTATATAAAAACACCATTTTTTCCTTTTAGCACAATCTGTTGACTTAGCCTCAAAAGATTTTGTAGAACAAAATTGTCGTTTTTCGTTTTAACAGCCTCAAATAACAAAAAAATTTAACCCAAAATGTTTTAAAACCCTTAATAACATTATTTTTGGACAATAACAATTCGCAGTAATATTTCACGCAGCAGTGATTTTTCACGGTACTCTATTTGCATTTTTAATTTCAAAATCATTTTCATCACCAAAAAGAAAAAATGCCGATTTTTTCATCTTTTTTTACAAACCTCCAAAAAACATTATTCTCTTACCACAAAAATTTAAAATTTGATGGTAAAAAAAGTAAAAAGGAATAACTTTGAAAATAAAAGGTATTATCTTGTTTTTTAAAGCTGAGATTATTTTTAGCAAGTCTCAACTTAAAAACAAAAAACGAATAAATACAATTCGATAAATTGTAAAAAAAACGATTTCGTTTTTTTTCTTTGACTTCGGATATAAAACCTTTTATTTTGTCGTTGTAGACTTTGTTTAGCAATGAAGTTCTAAATGTGGTGGTTCCACATAGCCTCACTTTGGGGTCAAGGAGCTTGATCAACTCGACCAAGAATGGATTTGTTACCTGTCGCCAAGAAATATTTCCAGTAATGAAAAATTTTAACAAAAGTGTGTTGAGCTCGACACTTTTTGGAGAGTATTTTTTAATACTTCAAAATCGTCTATGTCATTCTCATCAATGTTTTTGGGGTGAAGTGAATAAAGGCGGGTTCTCATAGAAGACGTTGTTCCTTGAAAATTGAGGTATTTATGACAAAATTTGCACTTTATTTTTCCCATACAATTTAAACATCTCGCGTTAAAATTGCGATGTTCTTAACACTTCTTACAATCTTTTTTAAAATACTTCCAAACAAAGGAAACTTCTTTTTTGAATTCTTGCATGTTATTTTTATTGATTTTTTAAATACAAGTTTTGTTTTGGGGATTAATATAATTTTAACACTTAACTGGCCAAAACCAAAATTTTTATATGATTAATAACAAAGAGAAAAATGCCTTCTTTAAAAAAGTTTTTAATAAAGATCAAAAACCCCTTTTTGGCCGAAAAACCAAAAAATGGACCAAAACTCAGTCAAAAAACAAAAAAATGAAGACTCAATTACCTAAGATTTGTTTTTGAGGTTAAAAATAGCAACACATATTTTTCATAACCACAAAACTTGACACTATCTCACGGAGTATTAAAGTATAACACACATCAATCATATCTTGTCACTCAAATAATAACGTACATTGTCTCGATAAAAAATAACCACTATAACGATCAGGTAACAACCGATGTTAACGCTGATCAATTGTTAACTAATTTTTGTGTTTCAAACATACAATCATATAATTAATTGTAATGTAATAGTGTTTTGGTTTATGAAATAAATGATTGAATACAGAAAACTATTCAATATGTCAATAAAGATAAAATGGACAACGTTTCAATAAATGAAACGTTGTCCATTTGACAAAATTTCACATGAAATGAGTTTAAAAATTTGGGGATTAGGAAAACGGTGAAACACCAGTAAAAATTGTGAAACAATGTTTTGGGAGTGTTTCGAATTGTTTCTTGAAATATACCAGTTTTAATGGTCTAAAAATGCCCGGACAACGTTTTCAGACTGACTGTATTTGTTAATTTAGATAATAAAACAAATAACAACTAATAATTAATTAATAATTATTTTTTTCGATGATTATCTTTAGACTTTTCAATGCACTTTTTCTTATAACATCTTTTACAGAAAACACGACTGTGTCTATCACCAAAAGGAAGTCCACATTCTTCACATATTCTCTTGGTTTTTTTATCCTCTTTTTTGCAAAACTGACATATTTTTCTAATTTCCTTTTTCGTGTTTTTTTCTTTTGTTTTTTCGGTTTTTCTTACTGGGGTTTTAACAACTTCGTCCCACCATTCAAGCAATCCACAAGAAACAAAAATTTGTCTTTTTTCATCGCTTTTTTTTCATCCCGTGTAATAACTGTCTTTTTATGTAACTTTTACACAATTGTTCGGCCAATTTTATCAAAAAATCAAAATGACTCATTTTTTGTTTTTCGAACATGGAATATGAATTTGTACAACAAGAATCAACAATATTTTGTAAAATAACCATATTATATCTTCTGGTTTTCATTTTACAAGAATACACCTGACACAATTGGTCAAAAATATCAACTGGTGTTTTGGTAAAGTTGTAAACAATGTTAAGAGCAGATTTACCAATTGTCTCGTCAATAATCAAGATTTTAACTGTATTTGAAACAATAATTACTGTTTTGCTCCGTTTTGGATTGAAAATAGTTAAAAGAATATTATCTTTTGAATAAAAGCGGATATTTTGTGGATTTTTAGCTTTTTCTTCTTCCATTTCTTTCTTTTCGGTTTCGATTTCCATTTTTTCCGTCATAATTGTTGTTTTTTCTTCCTAAAGTTGAATAGCCGGTTCTTTAAATTTTTCCCGTTTTGTACGGTTATTTGGAGCTGGTTCTCCAATTTTTACTATTTTTTCATACAATTTGTCAAATTTTTTATCATTTTCTTCCAACTTTTTTTCATTCTTTTTTTCTTTTTTAGAATATTTTTTCTTTTTCACACCTAGAATTGTTCTTTGCTTCTATTGGTATATTTTGGCTTCTTTTATTCATCGTGCCAATATACCCAATGTTTTGGCTCTCCAAAGCCTCAATTACTTTCAAACTGGTGAAGTAATTATCACTTTGTAACAAATATTTTTTGTCTGGTAAATTTTCTACCAATTTTAAAACAATTGACTCCCCGTGACTCAGCCCGTTTTTTTGCTCTTTTTTTACCTCATAAATTGTCATTCCACAACAATATTTTTTATCGTAAAGACAAATACAATAAAATTTTAACCCGTGTTTGGTTGGTTTGGCAGGACAATATTGTATTCCTGAACATCTGCCTTTGAAACCAAACATTCTTTCATCAATACAAATTAGAGAACCGGGATTACCAGCAACTCTAATATTTCGAAAAAAAACATCAAAAATTTCTTTTGCCGCTGCGAAATTTGTTTCTTCTCTTTTTTCTTCTCTTTTATTTTATCATCGCAACGAAAACATCTAAACAATTCTTTAAACCTGTTTCTTTCCATTGCTATTCTTAAAAATAAAATCCCGAATTTTTGACTCCAAAGTCTGTCAGTATTGCCTTTACGTTGAAGGGCCCCAATATAGATCATAATTCCAAGAAAACAATCTATTTCTTCATAATTTGTTTGGCGCCAATTCCCTTCTAATAGCTCCAAACCCTTGTAATTTGTACCATCAACTATTAATTTAGTCATTTCAAAGGAAAACAATTTTCTAAAACAGTCAAGTGGAGTTTCAAATATTTCGAAAAAAGTAGTCTTTGAAAAATTTTCTTCGTTACAATAATTTTTAAATGAAAAATTCCCGATTCTGGGTTCTATTTTTTCCCATCCATTTTCAAATGATTTATTTTCGTTTTCAGGTAAATCTTCTTTTTCTATAAAAATTTGAATGTTATTTTCATCTTTGTCACAAAATTCAGGATCATTTCCTTTTTCATTTTCATCGTCACTTGAAAAATAATTATCATCAAAAGTATCATCGAATTGCATGTTTTCTCTGAAAAAAATAACAAAGGCAAAAAAAAACAAATTTGGTTATAAATTATTCAAAAATTGAGTTTTTTTGATTTTAGGCTATTTGAGTGTTAATTAAATAAACGTTTAATTTATTTATTTTTTAATTAGTTTTTTAGTTGACACTAATTGTTTTTGCCATCTGTTAAAAGGTTTTAGTTTTTTTTGAAAAAAAAGTTAAGTGTTGATTTAAATAATCAAGTTCTTTATAGTTTCAATTGTTCAAATTTGACAAAACCGTTATTTCTTTTTTATCTTTTAAATATTTTGAATTTTTGGTTCGAAGAAGGAATTTCTGTTTTTTTCATTGTGAATTGTGTACACGTTTCAGAAAACAAAAGAATTTTGTCTTTTTTTACTATTTTCAGTAAATATAAGAAATTTGAGCAATATCAACTTTGTTATCACCACAAAAGATTCTTTCTACCACTTTAGGATTTTTTACTCTTGCGATTGCGCACCCTAATCATTTTATGTTGGTTTGAATGATTTTATTTTTAATTGAAAAAAACATTATGAATGAGGAAATAAAAATTATTTTAAATGAGATTTATTCTAAATACATATAAAAACATATAAATTCCATTAACATACATGGAAAACGAGTTGTCTGCACTCTCAGAAATTTGCACAAACACAGCAAAGTTGGTGTCAGACCTCCACAAATCTAAAAAGGAATACAACTTTGTTGACGACAAGTCACTTGACATTGCACAACGCATTGAAAATGCAGAAGGACACTTCGACAGACTCGATGCTATATTTGATAGAAAGAAAATCATTACAGCATCACTCAACACAATTGTTACTACTTTGGAAAACACATCAAACAAAATTAAAAGTGAGTTGGCTCTATATTCAACACAGAGCGACAACGAAAAGTTGTATGAGATATTCAATGTCAGAATAGCACTTTATGAGGAGAAGTGTAAAATTGATACAAAACAATTTGAAGACAAAGACCAAATCAACAAAATTGAACAAATTAAAAACACCAAAGTTGATCAAATTATGAAATCGGAGAAATTCATCAATTCAAAGAAACAACACGACGACGATGTTGAAAATGAAAAACGCGAACACATCACACTCGAAGAAAAAGCTGGTCTTGAGAAATTGACGGGGTACAAAATTGAAAGTGTAGTATTTAACCCAGACAAAGACGACTGGTCAATAGGCACATCTGTGTTTGATGAAAAAGTCATGAACACGTGCAATTTGTGCTTTTTGATAGAAGACACAAATCACAACAAGTTTGGTGGCGTGTTTACTGGATATATCAATGATGTTAACAATTGGCTCAGCGGTGGCAGTTCTTACATCTTTTCACTTGTGAGAAATGGCACTTTGAATCCAAGAAAATTTGGTAAAAGTGGAAATAACACCAATAATGAATTTTATATTTATTATAAAGACAGTATACATCTCTTTGGATTTGGTGGTGGTCATGATATAGGTGTGTTAAAGAAAGGTCAAAATGGAAGTTATTGCGGCCAAGCCACTTACACCGCCAAACAGAACGAGTTAACTGATAATCGCAAATTTACACCAAAGAGTGTTGTTGTCTTCCAACTTAACTGACTTTTTTGTCACTTTTTGTTTTCATTTAAACTGTGCAACACGTTAACTACAAAATGCAATTTTTGTAATTTGTAATATCACCACAACTTGAATTAGTGTTCACAATTTTTAACAAAATTAGTCCTTTTTGAAGGGTTGTATAGATGGAAAGAAAAAAACAGAGAAGTTTTATCCTTCAAATCGAACACTGGAACGAACACTTTATTAGGACATTTTGGATGTTTCAATTAAATAATTTATTCTTTTCGCCCATCAATTGTTCTATCTGTGTATTATAATAATGCAACTTTTTTAATGGTAATAATTTAAATATTTGCTTTGAAAATAAAAATGATAAAAGGAAGTTATAATTATTAAAAAAATACATTTTCTATAAAACAAAGTATTTTTATATAACTAATAACATAAATAAAACTTGTGTAGTGGCAAAATGAAATTTAAAAAATTACACACAAAAAAGTGTGTTGTTCAAATTTATCAAATTTTATTTATTTACATTTATCTTAATATCATTAACTTGATTTTACAAAATTTGATCCATGTACTCAGTTTGTTTATTGATTATGTTTACATTAACATACGGAGTATTTTGTCGTTAATCATCTAAAAACATCTCAAACATTACAAAAAATAGATAAATTGTTAAAATAAATAATATAATTTAATGAAGTGCTACTTAATAGATTTACAATATATATATATATAAACTAGAATTCAAAAATCGATAGTGTATTTATTTTATTTTTTGGTAATATGTCGGGTTTTTTCTTACTATACTTTTATCCTCTTTTTTGGACCTAACAAAAATTTGAGGAAAAAGTGGCTTAAATTTACACATAAAAAATAAAAATACACCTTTTTTCAAACAAAAGTTGCTCAAATTTACAAAAGAAATAATCTTGAGTTGTTTCAAATAAAAAAATATCATAAATGCATTTCATTTAAACCCAATTCATGTTATTTTAGATTTGAAACAATTCAATTAAAAATTTGTCAAAAACAAACTATTTTAATGAAATAAAAAACATTTACATAAATAAACAATATTGACTTTTGTAAAACTTATTTTTTTAATTTCAACAAAAATCACATTGAAAACAAATTAATATTAATTAATTGCAATATTTAAACTTATAATCTTTAAAATGATTACATGTCTGTTATCAATAAAACAGATAAGCTCATTGTTAATTTATTAAGAGAAGGGAAATCATTTTCTTTTATTACCAAAACACTTCATGTATCACCAAACAGAGTTTCTTATAACAAAAAGAAAATTGAAAACAATGAAGAGTTAATTTCAAAAACTATAGGCAGACCTTCAATTATGACACAACAAAAAAATAATAACTTTGATCAAAAAAAACTTCTATTAATCCAGAATCAACGTGTTGTGATTTGGCTAAATGTATAAATGTATCAAAATCAACAATTCAAAGATACAGAAAAATAAACGGGTTTAAATATGGCAAACTAAAGAAATCTCCATTTTTAACAAAAGTTAACATTAATAAAAGATTAAATTTTTGCAAAAAGGCGGTACTAAAGAAAAATTATAAAAAATGGAAAGAGGCTATTATAAGTGATGAGTCGAGATTTGGATTGTTTTCTGATAATGGAAATTGTTGGTATCACAAAAGCAGGAAAATGAGATATAACAGAATAAATTCATTTAATATTGGAAATCAAACTTTACTTATTAAAAAGAACAATAAGATTTTTAAATCAATGTTTTTAACACTTCCAAAACACAACGATTCATTGATGGTTTGGGGAGCAATCGGAAATAGTTACAAATCACAATTGTTACTATGTGACAACAGACTTAATGCAATTGGCTATCAACACATGCTTGAAAGTAATAAAGTGTTTGATGATATTAGACGAAAACGCAACAAACAAATAGTCTATTTCCAACAAGATGGTGCCAAGCCATACACAGGAAAAACGACATTGAATTTTTTGGAGAACAATAAAGTGAGATTGACTGGGTGGCCTCCTTCAAGTCCGGATTTATCACCAATTGAAAACGTTTGGTCGATACTTGAAAATAGAATTAGAAAAAAGAAAAAATATTTTAAAAACAAAAAGAGTTTGTTTAGAGTGCTGAAGAAAGAATGGGAATCGATACCAATGGATACAATTAACAATTTAATGCAATCGATGGAAAAAAGATTTTCTCTTTGTATTCAAGAAAAAGGTAAATTCATTGGCCAGCTTCTTTAAAAAAGTTGCTCGAGAAAAAAAGTGTTATTACATAAATTGTATCTTATTTTTACGTGTTTTTAATTAAGATTTTCAACAATTAATGGTTTTAATTTTTGAAAAAAGTTGATATTGAAATATAAATAGATTCCGTAGTTTTCCCAAAACATTATGATAAAAATAGACCAAAATATTTTGGGGTACTATCGACTTTTGGGAAACAGTTTATATATATATATATATTAGTATATTATTTTGTACGTAATTTTCTTAAATCGATTACTTACATCCAAAAACAGAAATTCAAGAATAAAACATTATTTTTGATGTATTTTAAATTAAGGAACTCAATATAACACATTAATATTGAAAATAGTTTAAAGATTAATTATTTAATAAAAATAATAATTTTTATTATAATAACATTAAGGAAATGCTTTCTACTATATGTTCTTCGTTGGTAATTAAATCAGACAACATTACCTACCAACCCAAAGACTTGCTTGGTCGCACAAAATTCAGTTCAGTATATAAAGCGTTTTTAAACAGTCAACAAGTCGCTTTAAAAATCTATTCTTCTGAGTTATCTCGTGATGAAGTCAACATTTGTATAACAGAGATTTCTTTTATTCGAAGTGTCCACCATCCCAATGTTCTCTCTGTTATTGGTGTCTGTGACATCAATAACAGTTTTGGTATTGTTTCTGAGTTATGTGGTTGTAACTTAGACAATTTCATATATGGTGTTGACCTTTCTCTAGAGATGCAAAATATTGACTGGAGTCTCACAGGAAAAGCGAACATCTTCCTTCAACTCTGCAAAGGGATCCAATGGGTCCACAACAACTTTAACGCCTCGCACAACAATTTAAAGCCGAAAAATGTTTTAGTGACGCCTTCTGGTGTTGTTAAAATTTGTGACTTCATTTCTGATGAAAAAATTTCAAAAAAACTCTCAGAAGATAGTAATGAGACTTTATTGTACTGTGCCCCCGAATTATTAGAACTCAATTCGAAGTCCCGAGGCAAGGAAGTCGATATCTATGCACTTGGTGTGATCTTTTGGGAGATGTTATATGAGATGAAACCTTTCAATGAGTTTTATAATGAAGAGGAAATGTCGAGAAAAACTTTTAAATCAATGGTGACTAAAAACATAGCTTATTTGACACTTCCAAACACTTTTATAGAAAGGAAACGCAATGTCGAAAAGGTAAAAGAAAAGTATGGAAAGTACTTACAACAGATTCCTATTGAAGCAGAAGCCATAGTTGAGGCTGCGACCAGTAAGGCTTCAAGAAGATGTGACATCAATTCCCTCATAGAAATGACGAATGACTTTATTGTACAACTCCAAATGAAAGTCAAAAGCGCTTTTGTGTTTTGGAAGAACAATTTCTCAATAAAAGGAAAAGAAGTTGAACAGGTTATCACTTCAGAAATGCTGGTGGCAGCTTTACAGAAGACTTTTGATATTCCAAAAATCGACAAGTCACTAGTGGAAATGAATTTGGGGGAGTCGGGACAAGTCACTTTAAATCGCTTTGTCTTCTTAATGTCCGTCTTCGGGAAATTTTACAAGAAAAAAGAAGTTTTGATGAGAATGTATGACGCTATGCAAGCGCAGTGGTTCTATCCAAATTACACAAGAGACGAAGCGTATTCAAAAATAGAGGGGCTGGTCGATGGAACGTTTTTAATACGACTTTCTAAGTCAGACCCAGTGTATCCAATTACTTTAACTAAAAGATTTAATGGAAAAACTACAAACATTAGAATTGAATGTAAACAAGAAGGAAGTGATGAAATTAAGTACACTCTCAAAACTAAACAAAAGACTATTGAAAAGAATTCGCTGGTTGCTCTTGTGGACCAATTAAATTTTGACGGCTCAGTAACAACACCATGCCCAAAGGAAAAAATCGATACAATTTATTGAGGCGCTTTTTTTTATTTATTAACACTGAAAATTATAAATTTTATATTGTTTTTATTAAAATAAATAATAATAATTATTATTATTAATTATAATAATATTTTTATTATAATAAATACTATATTTTTAATATATTTATTAATAATATTAACTAATATAATAATAATTATTTCTTAATTTGTTATAGTAGTTTAATGTAGTTTTTTTTATATTAGTGATCTTTAAAGTAGCAATTTAAATATTTAGTAAAAATACTATTTAAATTATAATTTTTTATATTAAAAGAATTAAAAAAATAAACCATTCAAATTTAATATTATTATAATAATAAAACTAAACAAAAAAAATATATCTTCTAAAATCATTTTCAAGAATATAAATTTACAATTATAATAACATTTATTATAACAAATAATTAATATTAATACATTTTTGAAACTATCTT
This sequence comes from Entamoeba invadens IP1, assembly GCF_000330505.1. NCBI lineage: Eukaryota > Evosea > Mastigamoebida > Endamoebidae > Entamoeba > Entamoeba invadens. The sequence continues at coordinate 96,671 of NW_004191601.1, forward strand.
GAATAGCGTATAATTAATTATAATTATTAATTATAATATAAATAAAAAAGTGGGCGACTTTTAAAAAGACTAAAAAAGTCATTCACTTATTCGGAATAATGGAAATCACCCAACAGTTGTTGCAATATTATATCATTTAATAAATTTGATATTTTATTAATATTTGACTGTTGAATATCATTGTATCACATGAAAAAAAAAACATAAACTTCACTCGTGAATATATAAAAAATAAAAAAATTTGTTAAAAATACCAAAAGAACTTTTTAACACAAAAATGGTGAAATTAGAAAAGGTATATTTGATGAACGTCATTCTATTTTTAGATTCGTTAAAAACGTTCCAAAAATTTGTTTTAATATCTAAAGATTGTGTTACGGCTTTCACTATGCTCCGCAAAAACCCCAATTACTCATTAGAGACACTTTCAACTGAATTAAAATATTTTACTTACACTAAACATGAGACTCTTTGTTCGACATATTTAATAGGACTTCCTTATTTCCAGATAGCAAGTGTTTTAGATATAACAGTTACTGTCTCTGAATATTTTACATTAGTGAAACAACAAGAAATAGTATTGAAAATACGTAAGTTGACTTTAATACAAGACATTTCAATACTTCCTCTCATGCCAAATAAAAAGAACATATTTGACATCACACTATTCCCTAATATTCAACACATCACTTTTAATATATTACCATACGTTAACACTTACAACGATGATACAAATGTCATCAATTTTTATAATTTTAGACAACTGGAGACAAGTAAAGTCCTTACAATTCACTTTTATTGTTATTCCCCGTCTCGTTTTGAGTTTGACCAAAGTGCTGCTAACACCGGAGACGTCGCGCTGAGACTTTTAAACTTAAATTCTGAATTATTTGTGAAATGCAAAAACACCACTTTTTACTTTGTGACGGACACACCAGTAAACATCCGTAAGCTCCCAAATGATGCGGAGAATATTATTATAGCGTCAAGTGTGTTTACCGACATCCCCGGAGTCATCAATTTATACGACTGTGTGAAACGACCAACTCATATGGCACAAATCGAACAGAACTTTTTAAAGTACTATTTGATGGAACTTATTATTAAAAAAATCAATTTTCCAAGTTTTGCAAATTTTGAGAAAATCACAACGCTCACAGCTCTCACATTTTTTAAAGCAGATAAAGACGTGAAATTAATTCTGCCAGAAACACTGAGAAGACTCGAAGTGTCTATTGTCAGAAAATACTCAATAGAAGCAAATTTGAAGAACGTCACTTTTTTGAAAGTCAATGGAATTCTTAAAAGTGAGTTGGGAGATGGATTGGAAATGCTTTCTACAACAAATAAAGTCGATTGGATGAAGTGCACGAAATTAAGAGAAATTAATTTGGAAAATGTCGAATGCAATGGAGAAATTGTGTTGCCAGAAAGTACCACTAAACTTAGTATTGACGAACAACAAAATAAAGTTGTGGATGTCAGAAATTCTAAATTAAAAGTGTTGGAATTGAAACAAACAAAATTTGAAAGGGTTTTTGCACCAAAGTCGTTAATAAAAATTTATACCGACTTTGAAATTGAAGAAGTGTGCGGATTTCATGGAGAACTCGTTGTGAAATATAAAAATAATACTACATGTAATACATATACGAAAAATTGGTGTAAAATTGCATGAATTTATATTGAAAGATTATTTGTTTTGATTAGAATGTACAAATAACAATTTTTATTAAAAAATTTAAATAACTTTGAACTGATTTCAACCAATTTAACAGGTAAACAATATGAATTCAATTATGACTTACCTTACAAATAAATTCTTTTGAAATTAAAAATCCCGGGTTTGCATAGCTGAGGAGAATTATTTTCCAAAACCCTTTTTCTTGTCTACAAAGATTTCAACCAATTTAACATATAAAATTTATAAGAAATTTTTTTATTTAAAAAAATTTATATTTTGGTGATAAAAAGTACAGTCAAAAACGTCTATTTGTCGTAAATCCAACAGAAAAATGTCTCTATTTGTATTAAATTAGCAAATTTTGTAGAAATATCTTATTATCAATGGAATTAATTTTTTATTAAAAAACAATTTTTAATTCAACAAAATTTAAAGATTAATAGCAGGGCTGCAAACCGGATTCAACTGGTGGCTAGCCCGTGTTATTTTTTAAATATTTTCAGCCAGAATTTGTGTTTGGAACTATTATTATTAATTCGTTGAATAAATTAATTAGGATTTGTCAGCCAGTAGTGATAAAAAAATGGCTAGCCACAAAATCGTCCAAACTATACACATTCTAAAATGATGGTAAAAAAGAAAACCATTCAAATAATGAGGAATAGAAAGTATAGTTTCTTGTAGTTTTGAAAAGCCATAACAAATCTCCATGTTTTTTTAATAGTTTTAAAACATAGTAAATTAAATTAATGGTGATAGTTTGTTGTTTGTGTCAAACAAAAAATACATAAGTAAATTATAGTAATAAATGATTATTTATTCAGAAAAGAAACACACAGAAAACAAAAAGACAGAAAACAATTTGTTATACCATTAAATATTTATGTTTTTAAAAATGTTTATTTCTGTAAAATTGTAATGCATCACAATTATCTTTATTTTGAATAATTTTTATAACATAAATATGAACATTTAATTGTTTGATATGTTGTGTTTCTATTATATAACAATAATTTATTTTTTTACAAAATAATAATCATTAAGAAGCATTCGAAGTGTTTTTAATTTAATATTCAACAAAACGATGTACTATTGATAAAAGCAAGTGGATTGTTATTTGACATGTACTCAAAATACATATTTAAATAATTTATCTGGATATAACATGTTTTGAATTTTAAATAAAAAATTTAAATATTTAAAATATTCACCATTAACAATTTGTTTTGAATTATACCCATATAATATATTATTATAACAATATACACCCCAATTCAATGAC
>NW_004191601.1:99736-120572 GCF_000330505.1 Entamoeba invadens IP1
TGTCAATTTAAATTTTTTTAAATTTTCATATAATAAAACTACAAACTGTTTAATAAATTAATTAATGTTTAGATTTTAAGTCACTTATTTAATATTTTGGTTACAATAATGCTAATTTTTAAATTAATATGTGTATTAAAACTCTGTCTATGTTTTATTTAATACATTGATTCGTGTTTAATTGATACAAGAAAACAAAGATTACTTTAAAATTAAACAAGTTAAAGTATATATTATGTTTTAACACAAAATGTAATGACAACATTTTAATTTTACTTCATTCCGAAAACATTTTTCTTATTAATTATTATGCCATTTAACAAACACGTGTTCTCGAAAACGTTTTTGTTTTATTTTTCTTTGGTTTTTGGTTAAAATATCAAAATTATAATTATTTGTTTTTTTCTGGTAATAATTTATTTTTTAAATACTTTTGGTTTTATTATTTAAAATAACCGTATAAAGTTCAGTTTTGAGCATTTTATTTGAAAACATTCCCAAAACAGCATATTTTTTTGAAATTTTTCCTTAAACACTTAAATAGCCTAAAGCTAAAAAAAACATGTTTTTTTTTCAATAAATTATTACCAAATTTGATTTTTGCCTTTGTTTTCAAAATAAAATTATTATACAGTGCTCATTGGTTTCAAATCGATAATATTTTTTAATAAATCGATTATGTTTTTATATATATCGACAGTATTTTTTATGGTTTATATTGTATTTAATGAATTATATTACTTTTAATGAAATAGACCATGTTTTTTTATAAATTATATGGCATTTTTCTAATTTATACAACATTTTTAATAAAATCAATAGTTTTTTCTAAAATATAGAGTATTTTTGATAACTTATATAACTTTTGTTTGAAAATATTTTGCTTTTTTACAAATTATAGGATATTCCCGAATATTAGGAATAAAAATACACATAATAAGTAAGTTATTATTTGTTAAAAATACTTAATATGTTACTATATTTATACTATTATATAACTGCGTTTTAATCTATTCTTATTGTTTATTTTAATACAAATTTTTACAATTATGATACATAATAAAAATAATTAATTTATAATATAACGTTATCAATAATTATGGCTATTATTTTATTATAAAATATATAATTATATATATTATATATAATATATATCATTATAATAGACTAATAAATGAACTATATTAACCATACACTGTTTAAAGACATTTGATTAAATATTTTCTTGGTTGTACACTCGAGGCCACACAATTTCCCTAACATTTTCAAAACAACTTTGGCACTCTTCTGGTTTGATAGTTAAAAAACCATCTCTGATTTTTTCTAAAAAAAATTTTCGATTCCAATTCAAGTTCTCACATTTTTTTCAACCCTACTTTTACAAATCCCAAATATATTTTCAATTGGGTTTAGTGCTGGTGAGTACGCAGCATTTAACACGACAGTGTGGTTTGTATTATCGAGCATTCTTCTCATAATGTTGTGAATATCACAATTATCCACCCCAAAACGCATTGTCTCTGTTTTATATCATACTCATGAATTAGGTAAGTAGTCTTCGAAAGAATTCAACGTGTTTGTTCCACAAACCACATTGCAATAAGAGAGTCCGTCACAATCAACTGCGCATATGGAGGTGAGGCGAAAACCACCTTTTGATTTGGTGATGAAGGCTTCCTTGCCTCTAACTGACCAACCATATGCAGGAGTTGATGCTACAGTCCAACTGGTTTCATCTATACAAACCCAACTTGCTCCACCTGTTATATAACCCCTTAGAGAGTTTACTGCTGCAACCCTTTTTTCTTTATTATCTGGCGTGTTTCTTGTTTGCCCTCTTGTCTTTGTTCTTTTGAAAGAAAAATGGGGAATTCTCTCTCTTTAATTGTTGCTGTTTTACCACTCATTAAATTTCCAATTGATGATATCGAAGGTGCATAAAGATCAATGTCCTCTTTAGTAACAGCAACCTTGGATATTTTTGGAATATCCAAAAATATTTCATCAACATCTTCTTCTTTATGTAATTTTTCTTTTTGTGCTATCATTTTTCTAATTGAAGTTATTTTTGTTGTTGTGTCTTCTTCAATAGCTTTTTCTACCAATTTTTGAAAAAGTAAAGTACGGCTTTGTCTTCTATAATGATTTTTGGATTTATTGATATCCCTTTTCTTAACATTGAAAGATACTTTTCAATGTTTATTTTTTTAATCCCAATTATTTTGCATATTGTGAAGTATTCATGTTATCACCATTTTACTCAATAGTTCAACCAAACAATCTCTTTGATCAATTGTAACACGAGAATAATGTCGTGTAATTGTTTTCTTCTTTTTTGAATCCAATTTTCGGGGCCGACCCGTGATCTTTTTTAAAGAGGTGGGATATCTTGATGGGGCAACAACACAAATTGTACAGGTTGCCCTTGCATGAATAATTGCGGATTTTCATGATAGTCTTTTCTTGCTCCTGGATCTCTTCTGTCGATATAATCCAATTGCATGATATCATTTTTTGCCCGTTATTTAAATATACATTATTATATTAATAAATATCCTCATTGTGAAGAGGTTCTAAATAAGAATAGATTAAAACGCAGTTATATAATAGTATAAATATAGTAACATATTAAGTATTTTTAACAAATAATAACTTACTTATTATGTGTATTTTTATTCCTAATATTCGGGAATATCCTATAATTTGTAAAAAAGCAAAATATTTTCAAACAAAAGTTATATAAGTTATCAAAAATACTCTATATTTTAGAAAAAACTATTGATTTTATTAAAAATGTTGTATAAATTAGAAAAATGCCATATAATTTATAAAAAAACATGGTCTATTTCATTAAAAGTAATATAATTCATTAAATACAATATAAACCATAAAAAATACTGTCGATATATATAAAAACATAATCGATTTATTAAAAAATATTATCGATTTGAAACCAATGAGCACTGTATAATAATTTATATAAAAATAATTTTTCAAGTAAAGACATAATAAAATAATAATTTTATAATCATGATAACATAAACTAATATTATAGAAATTTTTGAATTTTGCAAAACAGACAAAATGATGTTTGGAGAATAAAAACTTTTGTAAACAATTGTTTTATAATATTAATTAAATAACTAAATAAAAAACTAAACACTCTTTTTGTTTTTGTATCTATTTATCTTATTATATATTATAACAATTTTAATAGATTATTTTTTGTTTTTTATTTAGATTTATTTTTAATGACATGAACTAAATTATCTATAAAAATACATTATTGAATTTATAAAGCAATTTGCTGTTCATTTCGTCAACACCAACGTAAACCAAATTGAATTGTGTTTGTTATGATTTGTTTTCATATTATTAATATACGTCTTATTTATGCAACAAAATTTGTTATTGTATATTTGATATATTATTATTTAATAAAACAAATTTGGGGTCTGAGATACAGTAAAATTTCATAAAAGTGGCACTTCGGAAGAGCGGGTTCTTTCAAGAGTAAGACACTTTAGACTGAAACAAAAATCGAGTTCTCTATAGAGTGGTAATTAAGGTTTGATTGTCTAAAATGACCGTTCTTGAGAAAGCAAAAAATACCATACCTTCCCGTTTTTGAGAGGTTTGACTTTAATTTGAAAAATGTGTTGCTATTTTTAACCTCAAAAACAAATCTTAGGTAATTGAGTCCTCGTTTTTATTATTTTTGACTAAGTTTTGTGTCATTTTTCGGTTTTTCGGCCAAGAAGGGGTTTTTGGTCTTTTTTAACAACTTTTTTCAAGAAGGCATTTTTTGATATTGTTATTATTCTTAAAAAAATTGGTTTTCGGCCAGTTAAGTGTTAATTCAAGCAAAAAATATTCTTTTGTGAATAAAATTATTTTATCCAAAAAGATGAATTGCCATTTTTTCTTTTTCAAAAAACGATTATTTAACTGATTTTTGCAGCCCTGGAATCAAAAACAAAATATTTAATTGTCCTACATCAAAATGATTGGCCACTTGTGCAACAAATAAGCAAACTCCACAATAATAATAACAACAAATAGACGCCTTTGACTGTATTAATTTTACTCAAATTATTATTAATTATATTTAAAAAACGTTTTGAATAAAATAACACCATTTTTAAGGACGTTCCAGTAGTAAGGATCAAACCGCTCATTCTTTTTTAAACCACTAGTTTATATAAAATAACTGGTCTTATAAAAATAGAATCCATTTTGAATAACATTTCAAATACCAAAAACATTGTAAAATACAAAAATGTAAAAAAATATCAATTAACTCTTAAAATTGTTTCTTCGTAGCAATTAAACAACAAATCGAGAACATCTTCAACCTTTGAATATTCAACAAATTCGAACTCTTTGCCACCAATGTTTAGCCGATTAATGATCAACCACACAAAATAAATAACATATCTACCACAGTTAGTGGAACTTGTTTGCTGTGTTGTATTTATTTCATTGTATGAGTTCTCACAATAACATTGATGTCTTTCCATAAAGTGACCAATTGCAATAAAATACGAAGTTACTTCGTTTAAATAATGTTTTGTATATTCTTTGTTTGAATCAAGTAAATAAATTTCTCTCACTTCTCCACTTTTCTTAATAACAAATAATATCCAATGTCCGACATCTTTAACACTTTGACTGTTGATACAAATTGGGAAAAAACATAAGTTTTTAGTTTTATATCTATCAAACTCCTTCTCTTGTTTTCAAATATCATTTCCCCTTGACAACAACCACTGTCAAAAATATAGAAGAAATCATTTTCAGTCATAATTTGAATAGTTTCCATCATGTCATTCAACATTGAAGATGTTAAAACTGAAGTAAACAATTTAGTCCTGATAACATTTTATATGTATTATCTTCAACTTGAGCACTGTTAAATTCATCATCAGATGTAATTTTTGTTGTAAAACGTTCGGGATCCGCATCGTTAATAACAATAACATCACCTTCCCCAACACAACAATCGGGAAGAGTTTCAATAATCATCGATTTCTCATAACAGCCTTCTTTCACTCCGACACTTGTTTCGAGACTTGTTTTTTGAAATTCCATATTTTTTCTGTTTACAAGTGAATTGACATAATTCATAAACAATATTGCACTTTCCATTTCATTCTTTGATTTTCTCACTAAATAATCAAGATCGTCAGTGTTAAATGCTGTCATATTCATTTCCAACAATCGACTATTCATTTTTTCGTATATTTCTTTAACGTTGCCAACTAATTCAAATGTCTGTGGCGAAGTTTGTTTGGTTGTGATCGCTTCTTTATTTGAATCTACAAACAATTGTGTTGTTTTATAATAAAAACACTCTCTAATGTCACTGTTTTCAAAATCACATGCATCATATAGTTTTTGTTGTTCAGATTCAAACAAACCAATGTGAATTTTTGAACTTTAATTCGTTGTTTTCTTTATTTTGAAGTGGCCTTTTGGTCAAATGATAATTAAATACACTGCATGCAAATTGAACAAAACAATTGAAGTGAATAAAACCAAATCCATAGGGAACCTGAAAAATCTCCAGTAAACTCCAAATCTAGCAAAGACTCTTTCGACGACATTACGCATTTTCGTATGAAACAAATTAACATATTTGGACAACGGATCATCATGTACATTTTTTATTGGAGTAAAAACCAATTCACTGTTTTTAGAATAATAACCCAAATCTCCCAAAGTGTAACTGTCTGGTGGAATACCAGAATAATTATGAAGAAACAGATTGTTGTCATTCACTGAACCTTCAGATGTTGCAAAATCAACTATGAAACCATCTCTAACAACAACAACTTGAAACTTGGCTCCAGTTGTGTTAATCTTTTTGGAAAACATTGTAACATCCCTTATTTTAATAACTTTCTTCTCATCTGTTACATAATTGACCCATTTGCTTTTTGAAATAACACTTTTAGAATCAACAGCGGTATATGCATACATTGACTGTGGATATATTTGACTTACCAGTGCCGGCTGTCCTAGAGCAAACGGAGTATAAATCATTGAATTTGATTGGACACTTTTGATCAAATTGTTTTCAATTTTTTCGCCAAATTCACTTTAAAAACGTGTTATATGAGATTTTACAAAAGTTGACATTCGATTTAAATTCCTTTTTCTCCACTAAGAAAATGGTTCATCTTCACCATTTTCAAGTTTGAGCTTTTTTGTATAAGGAGAAAATCTTTCCAATTGAAATAATGTAAACAATAATGTATAACTAACACCAGTTCTCAACAACACAAGCAAAACAAACAGTTCTGATTTTTCTGATATTGTTTTGGAACCATGCGTTTTTAAAGTGGATAGTGTGAATGGTGTGAATTCAAAACCATTTTGTTTTATATTAAATGAGCATGTTGAAGATGTTATTATTTCGAATAGCTCGTTGAATTCTATTATAGAAACACCTGTCATTACAAACATTTGAATATCGTTGATTATAAATCCCTTCATGACATCTCCAATTTCTTTGGATTTTATATATATATCAGAACCGTTTTCTGTGCTCGATATCTCTGAAAATTTCAGTTTTTGAGCTTCTTTTAACAATTCAAATTTGGTTTGTTTTTTTAAGGGTGTATGGGTTGTGCTTCTGATATAAGCAACATCATCAAGTGTTAAAATGTGTTCTTTTTCAAATGGAAATTTTTCAAATTGTATATATTTTTGAGAGTTCAGAACGCAATTCATTGAAACATCTTTAATTGGCATTTTTTTTCTTTTGTTTAACTTCTTTCTTTGGTTTCATTTGGGTTGTTATATCTTTTTGTAATGACTTGGTTTGGGTTTTTTCTTTTTGTTTAACAACGCAAGATGTTTTTAAAACGCTTGTTAATGTATTAACCACCTCCGTTTCAAAACAATTAGAAATTATTTTTCCTCCATGTTTCATTAAAATTTTTGAGTTTCTTTTCATAAACTTATATTTTAATTGGTTTTTATTTATAGGAAAATGGTTTTTATTTTTAGTTTTTCCAGCGATTTTTACAATATGACTGGAACGTCCTAATACACATTTATATATTAATTGTTAAAATCCTGCTTGATAAGGAAAGGAAATTATTATAATAAAAAACACTTACATTTTAATTTTAGAGTTGTTTATTTGTAAAAAAATAAGTGTTTTTTCATAGTTTAGTTTAAATTGATTTCATTTACTATTTTTTTATCGAGCCGGATTTTTTCCTCCAATTCTAAATAAAATTTATACAGAAAAAAATTGTCAAACAATTCAATTGAATTGGTAAACAACAACTCTCTTTGGTGTAAATACGACATTATCAACTAAATCGTTTTGTTTGGCAGTGTAATTGTTTGGTTTGCAACAACTGCCATCAACACCATTTTTGTAAATTCTTATATCACTGCCGAATTCAAAAAGTATTTGTTTGTTCGCATCATTACTACTAAATGTTTGTGGAAATGGATTTGAATTTTGTGGTATAATATATTGGTTGAATTTTTGGTATAATAATATTAATATTATTTTTGTCGAATTTTCTTGTATTTAAAGTGCTATTTCTTACAAGTGAAAAGATGTAAGAACTGCCATGGTTGAGATATTTACCAACAGCATTTATATTTCCAGTGTACACGCCACCAAACTTATTGTGATTGGTGTCTTCTACCAAAAAGCACAAATTGCTTTTGTTCATAACTTTTTCATCGAAAACAGAATTATTAAGTGACCAGTCGTCTTTGTCTGAGTCAAACACAACACTTGTAATTTTGTACCCTGTCAACTTCTCAAGACCAGCTTTTTCTTCAAGTGTTACGCGTTCGCGCTTCATTCTCCCAGGCTTCTTCTTTTTCTTCGTGTTGTCTTTTTGCATTGATGAATTTTTCTGATTTCATAATTTGATCAATATTGGTGTTCTTTGTTTGAATGATTCTGTTAATTTGGTCTTCAAGTGGTTTAATGTCCATTTTGCACTTCTCCTCATAAAGTGCAATTCTGATATTGAATATTTCATACAACTTTTGTCGCTCTGTGTTGAATATAGAGCTAACTCGCCTTTGATTTTGTTTGATGCGTCATCCAAATCGAGGACAATTGTGTTTAGCAATGTTATGATATTTTTCTTTCTCTCAAATACCTCATCAACTCTGTCGAAGTGTCTTTCTGCATTTTCAATGCGTTGATCAATGTCAAGTGACTTGTCGTCAACAAAGTCGTATTCCTTTTTTAATTTATTGAGGTCTGACATCGCCTTTGCCGTGTTTGTACAAAGTGTTGAGAGTGCTTTCAACTCGTTTTCCATTGGGTTGTTTTTTAAGTTCAATTTTTTTCAATGTTTTTATTTAACATGTTTTATTGAACGAATTTTTATTAAAACTTGAAATTAAAAATTATAATCAAAAAAACACTGCGCTTGGCAGACTCGAACAGTCAAATATAATTCTGCTGTTGAGTAATAATTGTTTGTAAAAAATAGTTTATTGTGTAAACTTCAGTTTGCTCTTAAAAGTGTCTTAAAAAGTTGAAAAGGTACTTACGACTAAAAGCAAAATTCCTCACAAAATTATCCAACAAACTAAGTTTGTTTACAGTATTTTCATTTTATTTTATGTAAATAACAACATTAATAAAACCATTTGTTGAAAAACAGAAAAAATGAAATGATTTGTTTCACTACTTTAACCCCATTAATGTTTATAATTGTGTTATCGGAAAATAATTTAAATAATGGTGATATTTATTAAACATCCCAATTTTTTTTTCAGATGAATATTAATAAATAACGTTTTTAAAATAAATATGGTTTCGGACTCATTTTATTATAATAGTTTATTATAATAGTTTATTATATAAATTATGAATAACAATTAATAATTATAATTTAATTATTAAATTAATAAAATAATGATAATAACATAATTTTTAAACTCTTAGAAATTATAAAAACATTAAAAAATGTGTTACAGTGAAAAGGGTCTATTTGTCAAGATCTTAGCACAAAAAATAATTTATTTGTCGGATTTGAGAGAATTTTTCAGAAAGTTCGTTTTAATATAGAATTTTATTTTTAAGTAAAAATTTGGTTTAAATTCAACAAAATATACAAATTCGAGAACAAAATATTTAATTGTCGTAAACCCAAATGATTGGCCAGTTGTGCGATAAATAGACTCGTTCGACAAATAAGATTGCGACAAATAGACCCTTTTCAATGTAATGATTCACAAATTCCAAAAATATTTTTTTTTCATTCAAGATTCAAAACTAAAGGAGAAAATTAATGATTTTATTTGGATAAATATAATAAATTATATAATATCTGAATTTATAATCTAATAACATAAAAAACCTTTTATTTGAATGAATAACTTAAATATAGAACAAGCCACATTGGTATTTAACTAAAAATAAGTTTTACTTAACTATATTATAGCTATTAAAATTTAATGTAACAAATCTTTAATATTTTGGAAAAATCCAAAAATTTTTAATTAATTTTTGTGATGTATACAACTATCACGCGTTTAATAGAAAATAGAAATTCAATAAAAAACTTTAATGTGTAAATTATTATATTTACTTCAATTGCTATTGATTGGTGTATCCTCTGAAAAATGCGAAGCCGGGTATTATCTAAGTGAAGGAAATTGTGTAGAGTGTAAAGATGGATATTATTCAGTTAAAGGAACTGTTGACGAATGCACAAAATGTAACGAGTTGTGTGCGGCCTGCGATAAAACAAATGGGAATTGCACAAGTTGTGTTGGTGGGTGTAGTTTCAATGGTCGTAGCTGCTTGTTGTGCGCTGCTGGGTATTTTTCAAATGGTGGAACAAGTTCATGCACAGTGTGTCGGAGTGGTAGTTACTCGCTTGGTGGTGCTTCTACGTGTTTAAGTTGTGATTCTACATGTGGTAGTTGTGATAAAACCAATGGCAACTGCACAACATGTAATTCTGGTTATATATTGACGGATGGCAGATGCACACCATGTCGGGCAGGGACGTATCCAAGTGGCGATATGTGTGTGAAGTGTCCAACTAACTATTACTCATCAAGTGGTTCTATTTCATGTACAAAGTGCGACACGACGTGTGTGACATGCAATTCAACGAATGGGTATTGCACATCGTGTCAAATTGGATATGCCACCAACAACAAAGTGTGTACAATATGTGCAAGTGGGTATTACGAGCACAATAACGCATGCAAGCCGTGTGAGAATGGGACGCATTCATCGACAGGCGGGAGCACTGAATGCAAGCCGTGTCAGGGTGGGTATTACAGTCTGATTGGGTATTCTGAGTGTGTACATTGTGATGGTCTGTGTGGTGATCACTGTGATGCTGCAAGTGGGAAGTGTCTGAGTTGCATAAGTGGATATGTCTTACAACCAACAGGCGAGTGTGTTGGCTGTGAAGGTGGGCAATATGCAAATACAGCAACAAACAGCTGCAAGTTGTGTGCTGCTGGAACGTATTCAGAACAGAATGCGACGTCTTGTACAAGTTGTGTTGAAGGGCACTATTCCTTTGAAGGTGCCACCAGATGTAAGGCATGTTCATCTGTTTGCAACACTTGTGACAAAACAACTGGTGTGTGTCTGACGTGCTATTCAGGGTATCAACTAAACGCTTCGCAGAGCTGTGAGATATGCCGACGTGGGACATACTCATATGGCATAGAATGTGTTGATTGTGAAGAGATGAAATACCAAAGTGAGGAGGGGCAGTCTCTCTGTCTTGCATGCAACACAAACTGTGCGTCGTGTGATAAAACAAATGGAAAGTGCACAACATGCAAGGCTGGATATGGTTATGATGATGGAAGTTGTACATTGTGTCATGATGGCTACTATTCCACAGGCGGGACAGCCAGTTGCATGTCGTGTCCAGTTGTTTGTGATAATTGCATCGGAGAGAGTGGTGTGTGCTCGTCGTGTTTATCTGGTTATAAGAAAGTTGGAGGTGAATGTACATCATGTGCATCAAATGGAAATTGCAATTCGTGTGATTCAGACGAAAATGAGAGCAACAGAGTGTGTGTTGAATGTGCAGAGAATTATTATTTAAATGATAAAGACAACAGCTGCTACTTGTGCAACACAATTGATCCCAATTGTGAAACGTGTTCACGAAATGCAAAAGTGTGTGTTGCCTGCAGCGACGACTTTGTGACAAACGGCACATCGTGCAACAAGTGTGGTGCAAGCGAAGTCAAAATCGACACACAAAGCTGCATGAAATGTTATGACGCCATCAACAACTGCAACGACTGCACTTCGTGTGTGTTGGGCTACACTGAAGGTACTCACTACAACTACATCACAAACACATCAATATTAAATGACAACAACTGTGTGAGGCAGGTGAACGCAACGTGCATACAATGCAAAAACAGTCTGCTTGTAAACGGAAGTTGCATTGGTGTTGATAGCAACTGCGTAAGACACTCGACAACGACGTGTGATGTGTGTGCGACAGAAATCATCACAACTGCAAACTGTGGAGAAATCACAGACAACTGCAAATACACCAAAGTTGTGAGTGGTGTTGGTGAGTGTCTCCAATGCAAAAGTGACGAGCTGTGTGGACTGCAACAGCAGCACTGCGCAATTTCAAACAACTCGTTTTGCTATTTGGCAGAAACTGGCTATTCTTCAACAACAAATGGAATAATGGAGTGTATGAGTGGCAGTGTTTGTGTTCAAATCGGCAACAATGAAATTGATTATAAGTGTGCAAATTCATATGTGTTTGATGGCAAATACAAATGTCATGCCGATGTCAAATGCAGCATAACCAAGTCGAGTGATTGTGTTGGATGCGTCACAAATCACCACATTGAAGACTACGCATGCACACAAAACACAATTGCAAATTGTGAAATCCAAAACAAAGACATCTGCATTAAATGTGATGCAACGACAATCACATCAAATGGAAAGTGTTACTCAACTGACAATTTGGACTGTGCTGTGTTTGATGATGTGTGCAAAAAGTGTTCAGCAGACAAATACAAAACACTTGAGAAGTGTGAACTCATTGAAACACAATTCCCATCATGCCAGTCTGTTATTGGAGAACACTGTGCTGAGTGTCAAATTAACAACAATTTAATCGACGGCATTTGTGTGACAAACACACTACAAAACACAACAAAGAGTTATTTTAAATTCATTTTAAATCAATTACAAAACACACAACAAAAAAATTATAAAAGTGGCACCAAAACGTTATTGAAATTGGAAGAAAACGACGCGTCGAATTGCATTGAAAAGAGTTCAAAAGGGTGTTTGCGATGTGCTGACACGTATTACATCGAAAATGGTGTTTGTGTGAAGTGCGAGTACCCCTGCACATACTGCTCAAATCTGACATTCTGCACAAAGTGTGACCAATACTCATATCCAAACACAAATGGGAATTGCACAACTCTTGGAGAAATTATAACAACATGTTTGGCGATGATGCCAAATTACGATGGATGTGCTATTTGCAAAGATGGTTATAAAAGATCCACCGATGGCAAAAGTTGTGACAAATGCGATGAATCGTGTGCAACGTGTGATTTCTTTGGTAATTGTATTGACTGCAACAACACATTCTATCGTATTGATACAAACGACAAATACTGCAGACCACAAAGTGAGTTAATTGGATGTGTCAATTCGAGTACTTATGGCTGTTTAATATGTGGCGATGGGTATTATTTACACACAAATGTGTGTGATAAGTGTGATGACAATTGCACACTTTGCACATCACTGACAGAGTGCACAAGTTGTGTTGTAACACATATTTTAGTCGACTCACAGTGTGTCCATTTCTCGAGTATTTTAAATTGTGTTTCTGCATCAGACAACAAGTGCATGCAATGTGCTGACAATTTCAAAGTCAATACAGAAGGCACTCAATGCGACAAAAAGACGAACTATGGCTTGGTCGTTGTTCTTCCAATTCTTTGTATATTATTATTAGTAATAATACTATTTATTATTATTATAACAACGTTGATCGTTATACACCGAAATCACAAAAAAGAACAAGAAAAAGGAATTTGCGTGTTTGAAATGAAACGTTCGAATGTTTCAATGAAAGTACTCAAAAATGGGGTATTAACAAACAAAACTGAAATTAATTACAACGACTCGAATGAATTTATTCCAGTGGAAGCGGAGAGTAAAGAACTTCTTTGTGTTGGGAACAAAAAAAAGGAAATCTAAAAGTTCAAATCACCACACAAAGTTCTTCTGAGAAATACACAATCAGAACAGAACCAAAAATAGTGACTTTGAAGACTGGATTTGCATGTGAATTTGAAGTCTTTTTAACTCCCCATTGTACACTTACTTTGGAAGACAAAATTGCTGTTGTTACTTTGGATATATCAACAGGGGAAATGGCGACTTTCCCAATAAATTTGTTTGTTAAAACAGAGAAAACGACGCGACTTGACTTCGATGATATTGTTGAAGAGAAGAAACTTGGGGAAGGGTCTTTTGGTATTGTCTACAAAGGAAAATATGAAGGCGCTGTTGTTGCTATTAAGAAGATGAAAGAAGCAAATAACACTACAAGTTCAATTGCTGAATTTGAGAAAGAAGTTTCTATGTTAGACAAATTTAGAAGTGATTACATCATTCACTTCTATGGCGCTGTTTTTATACCAAACAAGATTTGCATGGTCACCGAATTTGCACAATTTGGGAGTTTACAAGACTTAATTAAAAACAAAAGAAGTGAAGAAATTGAGACTAAGTTGCGAGTAAAAATGATGATAGACGCAGCTAAAGGAATTCTGTATTTACACGAGAATGGGATATTACACAGAGACATTAAACCAGACAACATTCTTGTGTTATCACTTGATGTAAATGAAAAAGTCAATGCTAAATTGACTGACTTTGGATCATCAAGAAATATCAATATGCTGCAAACTAACATGACTTTCACTAAAGGTATTGGTACACCAAAGTATATGGCGCCTGAGGTGTTAGACAGAAAGAAATACAAGAAAGCGTCCGATGTTTATTCATTTGCTATGACTATGTTTGAGGTGTTTCAATGGGATTTTGTGTTCAAAAAAGATGATGAGAGGTTTCAACACGTCTGGAATATCGCCGATTTCATTTCTAATGGTAAACGATTTGCCAGACCAAATAATATTTCGATGAATGAATTTGATATCATTCAAAACGCTTGGGCACAAGACCCCAAAGATAGAATTCCAATTGGAAAAGTTATTGAAAAACTGGAGGAATTAAATCATTGATTTATTTTCAATATTATTTTTTTAATTATTTTTCATGTTACCACAATGAGTCAATAAAAATAAGTCCAGTTCGTTTTAAATTATAGTAAATATATAATATTTATTGTTATAAAATGGAAAAAGTTTTGCATATTTCTAAAAACTATAGTCATATATACAGTTTCCAGAACTGAAAGGAATGGCAAAATAACAAGCATTTTGAGGCAAAAATGATAATTTGGTAAATAATTTTAATGTAAATTACATTTTTTTTTCAATGGGAAAAACAAGAGAATGGACAAAACCTATAAAAATTTACCATTTTTAAAGTGAAATTTAATACTATATTTTTTAATAAATATACTAAACAACATTTTGTTTGATTTGTTTATGATTATACTAATATTTTGGGATTTGATCAATTACAAATGAAAAACGATCTATGATTCCAAAACAGACATAATATGGTGATTAATAATTAGTTTTGTCACAACAACACAATTATAAATAAATGTGCTTTTTTAAAAATAATCTTTGGTAAATTAAACGCTTTTTAATAATTATTACATTTTTGAGATGGTGTTTTTGTTTTTTGTCCCAGAAAGTCAGTAATTATGTTATTGTCTTGTAAAATGTAAAGAAGAAAACCATCTATCAAACATTTTTGGGAAATAATTTATACAATTATTTTTGTAAAAAATGTTTTACAAAAATAATGACATTATATTAGCGCTTTTTATGTAACTTTTTAATAAAGTAAAACATAGTTATTTCATCATTGAACAAAAGTTTTGTTTTTCGGGCCCAATAAGATATAAAACAATATGGTATTTTTTTAATTACAAAATTGGGAATAATCAATTACCAACCAATGCCACACAATACACAAAAATGCTACTT
Organism: Entamoeba invadens IP1; assembly: GCF_000330505.1. Taxonomy (NCBI): domain Eukaryota; phylum Evosea; order Mastigamoebida; family Endamoebidae; genus Entamoeba; species Entamoeba invadens. Next base: position 114,893 of record NW_004191601.1, read on the forward strand.
GTTTGTTTCAATAAAGTTGAAATGTAACAATAAATGCCTTTTTGGATAAACAAACAGGCATTTTTATTAAAATTAATATGATTTGGATTTTAATATAATTTGATTAATCATAATCTAATACTCTTATTGTTTTATTATAGTTTAATAATATATAAACCCGTAATCTTTAAAAATCAATGGTAATTCAATTCAAAAGGACGAAAAAATATAAAGGGTAATTGAATTGTTCTTATGGTGGGTTTGGTTTGAATTGTTTTCAAAATTTCAATAATTATAATAATTATAATATGTTAATCAATAATTATAATTTTGATTTGTGTTACATAAAATGAAGTTATAACAATTTACACAATAAAACAATAAAAGTTATAGTTATCAATTCCATTAATTTAAATATTTTGAACTATCTTTGTTTCAACTTTATTCACAATTTAAATTTGTTCTGTTTTTCCCAAATTTTTACTTTGAATAATTTTATTTTAATAAACGTTTAAATTATATTTTTTCAACACTGCCCCGATTCCTTTCATCAATTTTGTTGTTTTTTATTTTTAGTTTTTAAACAAATAACATTTTCCTTTTTAATATTATGTTATCAGATAATCGTTATTTTGCTTTGCTCACTTTTTTACTAAACCAAAAAAATGTGTTATGAAAAAGAAAATCATTAAAATTAAAGTAAAAAGCATCTATTTATGGATTGTCAAACAGAGAAAAATGTTTATTTATGGGTTTATCATGGAATTGTAAAGTAAATTCTATTCACCATTTTTTCCATTAAAAAAACTGTGTTATAAAAAATATAGTTGTTATTTAATTATAATAAAACTATAATTTTTATTTAAATGTACCTAAATTCAAAGTTCGAGAGCAAAATAATTATTTGTGGGTTTTGCATTTGAAAAAAATGATAAAACCAATTTAGCAAATAATTCGATTTTTTCAATTTTTAATAAACAATATAATTAAATTATTTCATTTGCTTCGATGAACTACTTTGTTTGATGGGAAACAACAATAACCAATTAATGTCACATTTAACGGTATTGTAACACTGCTCAAATTATTACATCTATTGAAACAGCCATCACCAAGTGTTCTAACACTTGATGATATTGTAACATTGCTTAAACTGTTGCATTCACAGAAACACCAATTACCAATTGATATCACGCTTGATGGGATTGTAACACTGCTTAAACTACTGCATCTATTGAAACAATCATTATCAATTGATATCATGTTTGATGGGATTGTAATACTAGTCAGACTACTACATCCACGGAAACATTTATTACCAATTAATGTTACATTTGGTGGTATGTTTATACTGCTCAAATGAAAGTCCACTCATTTTGATATTCACAGTTTTTGGTTGTTTTACTAGTTTTAAATTTCTTCTTTCAATATATTTTAAGAAATTATAAATTAAGAATTGTTCATAGTTTCAAGCTATAAAAAATAAGAAAATGCTATTTTTAATTAGTAAATTAATTAATTTAATATACTACGTTATTAACCCTCTGAGAACTCTAAAAACCAAAAATAATGGTATTGTGTAATCTTAGTTATTCTTCAAGTATATGAGATTTTTATTTCTTTAATTACTTCAACTTCCCTGGGGCGACTGACTTAGTAAATTTTATTGTAAAAAGTAATAAATTATAGTAAAAAAGTGAATATTTTGTTGAAGTTGGGACGAACAAAGGTTCACTTTTTTGCTTGATTCTTTCAGAAACAAGTCATAGTTCAATGGAAAAGTCAGATCAAATATTTATTGAGATGTTTACAACTTATAACAACAATAATATTAATTATAAAATATAACAAAGACCAAACTGTATCGTAAAACATACTGGTCCAGAATATTCAAAATCAATTACATCATAAAACAACAAAGAATATCAATCATAGACTTTGAGGCGTCTTGAAATTTCAATATGTAATTGATCTCAAAAACAATTAAAAATTAATTAAATAGATTTTTTGTAAACTTTGAAAAATTCAAAAATTTAAAAATTGGGTTTTACTATTTTTTTGTAAAAGAAATAAGATAAGACGTAAAGACACCTTTGTTTGTTCCGACTTTGAAAAAAAATCTTAAAGAAAATAAGTGTAAAATAAACAAAAAATAATCAAAATGCGTTTTCAAAAGTATCAAAAATCGCAAAATCGAGAAAAATTTATAAAATAAACTTTAACAATAAAAATAATCGCATTTAAATAAAATTTGATCACCACGAGGTTTTGTGATCACTCGTTGAAATTCACGTTGTGTCATTGTCGAGGAAGCAAGATATGAATCCATAATTTGTAATTTGAATTTTATATTATTTTTAAACAAAAAACAAATGCAAAACTGGTTTTATGCAATCTATTTAAAATACAATGAGTTGTATTTGGTAAATAATTGTTTATTTTGCAGTTATTGTTTATTCATTTTTAAATAATGCTTTTTTGGGCAACTAACAAAAAAAATATAGTAAATGTATAGAGATAATGAAAAACAAAAAAACACAAATTTAAAGACAGCACAATTAAAACCAATGACAACAATTTAAACTATAATATATATTAAAATAATTCAATTAATTGTTAAAATTAATATTTTTATTTATAATAGTTTTATAATTATAATTTCTATACATTATAGTAACATTCAACAGACATTATTTTGACACAATAACACATAAAAACACGTTTTTTTTTCTAAAACACGATATAATCATAGCGATAAGTTATCACTTCGATATAACAATGTTGTGTAATCAGACAGTATTGTAATTAAATGCATAATTATTATAACAAAAAATGGTATAATCACCCGTATTTATATTATTATCATTATCGAAGATACATAGTGTTTATGTCCTTGATGTTGTTATTATATATAAGAGAATTTAAATAATTTTAGAATTGATTACATACTATATTATTAATATTATTTTACTATTAATAAAATAAAGTCTAAAATAATAATACAGTCAAAGTTTGTTTAGAAAGGATATAATTATTATTGGTTAGGATTTGTTTTTTCTAAAATGGGTATAATTTTTAATAAAATGGATACGATTTTTTTGAGAAATGATTTGATTATCCGAAAAGGGTATATTTCCCAATAAAATGGATTAAAATCAATTAAATGGGATCGGATTATTTATAAAAAGGATTTGTTTTCTTATAAAAGGACACAATTCCTAATAATTGAGACGCTATTTCTTTAAAATGGATATATTTTCGATTAATGGGATTGAATTCTTTATAAAAAGTATCGAATTTTTAAATTTGGACAGAATTTCTCAAAAAAGGATGTATTTACTGAAAGATTGGGCAAATTTACGTTGAAAAAGGATTGATTTCTTTATAAGTTATTGTGTTTTTACAGTCTTTTAAAACAATTCAAAAATTAACAAAAATAACGTACTAAAAATTTAATAATTTATACTAAATATTATAGTATTATTTAACAAATTTCATAAAAAAAACTCAATGAAAAATTAAATATCTTCTCGGTTGAAAACTTTGGGCCATATTTCCTCTCTAACATTTTCAAATGTTGCTTGTGCTTCTTCACTGTTTATCGATTTGAATCCTTCTGTTATTTTGTCGAGCAAATCTTGAACACTTCTCCAAATTCTGATATTTTTTCTACTCTGCGTTTCCACAGCCCAAAGACATTTTCTATAGGATTCAGTGCAGGTGAATACGCTGCATTAAAAACTACGACATGACCCGTTCCTTCGAGCACTCTTTGAATACAATTATGTATATCGCAGTTGTCGCACCAAAAAACACATCGACGCCCCTTTAAATCATATTCATGTACGAGATATTTGAAATATGTTTTGAATGATTCGATTGTGTTAGTGCCAAAAGTCAAATTGCAATACGAAAAGCCGTCATAGTCCAAAGCACATATCGACGTCAGCCTCACTCCTCCTTTTGCTTTGGTTACAAAACATTCTTTTCCTCGTGCTGCCCATCCATAAGCTGCTGTTGTACCAACTCTCCAACTCGTCTCATCGACACAGACCCATTTTGCTCCGCTGGATATATAACTACGAAGTTGATTAACTGCTTCATTTTTTGTTTTGATATCTGTTGTGTTGGCCGACACTCCTCTATTTTTTACTCGTTTAAACGAAAATATCGGGACTTCTCGTTCCTCGTTTTTGGCTGTTTGTCCACTCATAAATTTGGCAATCGAAGATTTGGAAGGCGCGTAATTATCAAGCTTTTCATCTGAAATCATGGTATTGTCGATGTTTTCAAAATTTAGTATAATTTCTTCCTGTCCTCTTTGCATCCTAAGTTTTTCTTCCTGTGCAATCTTCTCGCGGATTTCATCGATTGTTATCGTGCTGTCTCTTATGATTGCATTTTCAACAAGATGTTGAAAAGGAAGTGTACGACTTTTTCTATAATAATGGTTCTTGGGGTAAATAGATTTGCCAGCTCTTAGTTTTACTAACATATTTTCAACATATTTTTTCTTGATACCAACTTCTTCTGAATACTTTCCCGATAACCAAAAGTCTCCATGTTCTTTCCACATTTCGATAAGTTTGTCTCTAATTTGGTTCGTTATTCGTGTGTACACTCTTTTCTTGTAGGAAAGATTTGATGTGGATGATGTAGGAAGTGTCGCAGAAGTGTTTAATAATTGTGTCTTTTTCGGTCTTCCTCTTTTTCTTTTTGGTAAAGGAGGCAATTCCTGATAAGTAATAGGTACCTGTTGTACCGAGGTACCCTGTAAAGGTTCTGGAGCGTTTTGTGTGTAGGTTATACGAGATTCTGGATCACGAGTATCAACATAATCTAATCGACTCATTGTTCTGATTATTATGTTTAAAATGTTTATTTTTATATTTGATTTGTGAATAATGTTTCAAGAATTATTTTTTCATTGAGTTTTTTATGAAATTTGTTAAATAATACTATAATATTTAGTATAAATTATTAAATTTTTAGTACGTTATTTTTGTTAATTTTTGAATTGTTTTAAAAGACTGTAAAAACACAATAACTTATAAAGAAATCAATCCTTTTTCAACGTAAATTTGCCCAATCTTTCAGTAAATACATCCTTTTTTGAGAAATTCTGTCCAAATTTAAAAATTCGATACTTTTTATAAAGAATTCAATCCCATTAATCGAAAATATATCCATTTTAAAGAAATAGCGTCTCAATTATTAGGAATTGTGTCCTTTTATAAGAAAACAAATCCTTTTTATAAATAATCCGATCCCATTTAATTGATTTTAATCCATTTTATTGGGAAATATACCCTTTTCGGATAATCAAATCATTTCTCAAAAAAATCGTATCCATTTTATTAAAAATTATACCCATTTTAGAAAAAACAAATCCTAACCAATAATAATTATATCCTTTCTAAACAAACTTTGACTGTATAATAATAATAAAATAATAAATTATTTTTTAAATGACAATAATGGTAAAATGATATTATCTAAATTCACCAAATAACAAAAATATTAAAATAATTTTTGTTTTTAAAGGAAAAATTTAAAGAATATTTTAAATTAACAACACTTTGTTATTCCACGAGAATGGATCAATAAGAAATAGACAAACAAATGTCACTTATAATATTATTAACAATTATAGTTAAAATATTAAATAATTTATGATGTATTGTTTATTCGATTGATTTTG
>NW_004191601.1:120672-124962 GCF_000330505.1 Entamoeba invadens IP1
TTAATTAAAAGTACTTATTAAATCTTACATAAAATAACGTCACTTGCTACAAAACAAAAAAGTTTGTGATAAAACAAAGAAAACACTTGATATAAATTTGAATAAACACGATTATTGAGTTAGTTATTTCAAGATTTATTATGGATAAATTTATTGTTTAAAGTTGCACTATTTTAAACAACAATGTGCAAAACCAATTTAAAATCAAAAATTATCATTTTTAATCCTTATATCCCGAAAAAACATTTGAAGATCCAAATAATATTTTAAATCAACATTAAATAATTTTGTGAAATAACACACAAATTTCTTGTTATATTTGGAATAAAAATTCAAAAAATAAATAATAACTTATTACTATAAATAACTTTGCCGCCTTGCATTTGATTTGACGAAAATATGCAAAAATCTACCTCATCATCAGAACTCGAAAAATAAAACAAATTTTCAAACAGTGAAGTTATCACCATTGGAAACGAAAGATTCAGACGACCAGAAGCACTCTTTCAGCTATCATTCCTTGGTATGGAAGCATCAGGTATCCACAAGACAATTTACAACTCAATCATGAAGTGCGATGTCGACATTAGAAAGGACTTGTAAGGAAACACCGTTTTGTCTGGAGGAACATCTATGTTCCCAGACATCAACGACAGACATGAAAAGGAGAAAGTCGCAAATGAACTTTGCAACTTTCTCCTCGCAAAGGATTAAGCATAATCAAGGCTGTTTATGCTTGGTTCAATTTAATTATATTTGTATTGTTGTTTATTTGGTCCACTTTAAATTATTATTGATAAAATAAATCATACAATTCTAATAATTTCACTATCTTTTTTATTATTCACAAGTTGATTTTTATAGTTTATTTATAATTAAAATTTCTATACAATTTATTATTCTTTTGTCACGCATTGTATAATGTATCCAAAACTGCTATTTTTCTCGACTTAAATTGATGTTTTATAGCTTTGTTTTACCATACAAGATTATTATTTAATGTTATTATTGTGTTAGATGAATAACAAACAAAATTAATAATAAATAACGGGTTTATATCGTAAATTATGTTGTTTTTTAATTCTCTAAGTATTTTTAGTTTGAGTGGAATCCATTTTTTATTTCAACAACAATATTTTTGTTATGTTGTTATTTTATTTTGGTTTGAACCAATCTTATTGGTTATATCAAACCTACAATCTTGCACAATTTTTCAGTGTTTTTTATTTTGTTTTTGAAAAACTTGAATATCTGATAGTATTCTTTAATCAAGTTTTATTAACATTTTTATTTGTTTATAAAAACAGTTTATTTTCGTATTATTTTTATTACAAATATTAATTTGTTAAATTGTATATTTTATTGATTGAAGGACGAATCTTTAACAAAAACCAATTAATTTGAGTTTATGAATGATAAAATGTTTTATAAATAATTCAAAAGTTTGAATTTAAATTGAACTATTTTATCAAATAAGTCAAAAATCATTTTGAATTGTTCATGAAAAGTCGCCATTATTCTCATTTTTTGGAAAAGTGAAATTATTTTTTGAACTTTTTTTCTGAAAAAAAAATAAAAAATAATAAAAAATTTTCAGTTTTCGAAGGGTTAAAAAAGAAAATGAACTAACCAATCAATTAATATAATTAATAAACAAATATTATTATCGTTATATATTCATTTAATAACTTTATTCTATTTTTGTCAACAATAACAATTTGATTTTCCCTATTTCATCAACTTCAAACTTAAATGTGATTTATCCCAAAAATTGAACCTCAGAGTTGTTTCGAATATTTTAATCAAACTTCTGTTTTCTGCAAGTATGACTGAAACGGTTGGTGTGATTGTTAAAACACTAAAAGTGACGTTTTTTACTGGTTGTTGTGTTCCTTTATTAATCAAAGTAACTTATACATTCCCTGTTTTTTTGTTTGTAGATATCAACTATTGTCATCAACATATTCACATCTCTTGCTGTTATTTGTGTGATATGATTTTTAACTGTTTGTGATGCTGTGTCTCGCGCATACAAACAAGCTCCTTTAGCGACGCCCAAATTACCATCTTCACACTCCAACAATAGTCGATTGAAAAAACTCTTCTCGACATTTCTTTCATTTTGGGTATCTGAGAACTTCACCAATGAAAATAACACTTTTTATTGTAGAAGATCGTACATTACCTTTTCAGATGTTTTGTTTATTGTTTCTTCGCACCTTTGAAAAACTGACAAACAACACTCTTCCAAAATATCACGAGAAATTATTACTGAAAATGCACTGCCAAATTTGGTGAATTCCAGTGTAACATTTTTTTGACAGACAACTCAATCTTTACATTTTCAATTATTTTTTAAGTGATTGACTTCGTGATACAATTTTTATTTGTATTGTCTAGCCATCGCCATTTTGCACTTCAAATAAGTTGTTTACCTCTTTTTCATTGTATTCCTCCCACTCATTCATAACATAATCCAGAAGTGCAATGTCAACACCACCAAGGTTTTTATCACCATGAATACCACAAAATTTAATATGACTACAAGTTTTCTCGTTAACAGCAGTGTTTAAAGTTCCTCCTCCAAAGTCAAAGAAAAAAATCATTCCGTTTGGTATATTTTTCAAAGAATAGTTATATGCAGCTGCTGTAGGTTCTGATCTTAATCAAATGATGTCAATGTCCGCTATTTTTGCTGCTTCTTCGGTTAAGTCATTTGTTTTTAATCGAAAAAGAAGGGGTGCGTCACAACAACTTTTATTGACTGTCTTTGGGGATCGAAATCCACAATTTCAACAATTTGCTTTTTAACATACTTAAAATGATTGCAGAAATTTCAACGGGGTGGACTGGTGTTGGGCGACCTTGGAAAGTCATGTTAAAATAACATAAACTGTCTGTGTCTTTTAAAATATCAGTGTAATTTGATTTGATGTTAACAATTGAATCATCACCAAAAGGAACATTCGAAATACGTTTAACTTCTTTTATGCTTGTAATCGATTCGGTCGCGACTTTAACTGGATAACTATTAAAATCTACAGTGGAACGAATGGATTGATCTTTGGACGAAAAGGTTAAAGTTTTGACACATTGAGACGCTTTGGAATAATAAACGGCTTTGGTATATGTTGTGCCAAGATCAATACCAACATATATACTTTTTTTTCAAATTTGATTTTTTTGATTATTCTTGTTTTTAAATTAAAAATTAGGATGATTATTAATTCAATAGTATTATTAACCTTAGAACGCTGATTCAAATCCACTTATTTTCTATCCCCTCCCTTTGGGACCAACTGGAAAATACTATTTATTATTTCTTTTTATACAAAAAAATAAAATCAACAAATAATAAAAACCATACTTATTTTTTTTCTTTTCAATTGATACATATTGCGCGGAAGTGTTCATAACAGCATCAAAATCAAATTCTTTATGGGAGCAATTAAGCATCTGAATAAAAAACAATTGTTGAGACAAGTGTTTTTTAATTATCATTCTGAGTGTTCAAAGACGTGTCCTTTATTGAAGTCGGAAGCCTTTATTGATTTTATCAATTTGGGTTAGTTAGTTAATTTGGTTATATTTGATTTTTTGTCAAAAATTATTATATTAAATTATTGATAAAATATAATTAACATCAAATTATTAATTTTTATGTTAATCATATTTAATCAACATCTGTTTTTTTTCATAATTAAAAAAGTGGATGTAAATTCAAATCCTATAATTTTTATTATTTTTTCCAGTTCCTCCTTGCTAAAGAGTGTTAACGTGATAGACCACTTTTATGTGGATGGCTTTGAAAATCTTACACATTTGTGTTGTAATTGATATTAAATTTGCCTAAGAGTATAGAAAAAAAAATACGTTTTTGGACCGAATTCATAAAAAACCGATTTTTTTGAAAGTTAAAACAGAAAAAACAAATTTTATTTTTAGTAAAAGTCATCTTTTACTTTTACCATTTCAATAAATTTGCCGCAAAAAAAATATTTTTGTTAAAAATTTTAACACTAAAGTTTTTTATTAATTAACTTTAATTTATTTAATTAATTGTATAAACTTTATGTAATCCAAAAAAATATTGAAATTGAATAATTTATAAAATAACATATAATTTGTCATAAAAAACTACGGCATATTTACTGTGGATAGGTTGAAAAGGTGTGGATGGTAAATATAGACAGACAATCTTCATTGTTACATGTTTGATGTAATGATTAACATGACTTGTATTTTTTCATGGTTTTTGTTGGTATTTGCCGTATGTTTCTATTTTTAATT
>NW_004191601.1:125062-159662 GCF_000330505.1 Entamoeba invadens IP1
TTATATAAATTACAATACTATTAGTAAAAAGTGATAATTAATGCATTTTTGAGCCACGATTGACAAAAAAATAATATCATTTAAAATTGGTATTAAAAATAAATATTTTTTAATGCAAAAAACGGGAATTTTCCCTAATTTTAATCACATAAATCACTTTTGAAATGTTTTTCAATTAAAAGAAATCGAAAAAATAGTGTTACATTTATCAAATAAACGGGATAATACGAGTAAATTTTGTTAGTTATTTTATTTGTTCATTTTGATCTATTCTTATTTTACCACTCCAAAAAAAGGCTGAAAATAGCGTTTTTTCTTACTATGAAATTATTGCAAATATTGGAAATACTCCTTATGGGGGTATTAATGTTTGTATATGATTTTTGTCCCATAAATGATTATAAATAACAATTATTAATTTCAAAAATCATAACATATGGTTTAAAACGGATATTTGTTTTTTTTTGACAAAAAAATAAGAGGCTATCCACACAAATTATTCCAATCCACAGGGATTCACCATTTCCGTGTGTATACGCCCTATCACGTTAACACTCTTAAGGTTAAATTGTAAATGTGTTGTATATTTAATGTAGTTATTATTTAAAATGATTTTTATTTATTATAAATATAATTTAAATTTAAATTGTTATTTTTATTAATAATATATAGATAATCTTGACTGATTTTTAAAATTTTGAACTTGTGTTACCTTTTTGTATTTGTTTGGTTGAATATTTTTTAAAACCAGTTTAATATCCGATATTTTCTATTGGTATATGAAAATAATTGAACGAAATTGGCATTTTTTAAAAAATACAATCTAGACTTTTAAATTTTGTAAAAAAATAAAAATATAAAAACAAAACTTTAAACAATTTTAAAAAATCAGTTGGTATTAGACTTATCATCTAAAGTTTATATTTACTTAAGTTATTCTTTTTTGTGTGATTCAATTACTGCACTGAAATAAAAGTAAATTAATTAAACCCAAAACCACCACGGAAAGCATTTTGAGCAAATCCCGTTGGTGCTCCAAATTGATTTTGTTGTGGAACATTTGCGGCTCTGACTTGATTCAGTCGTTGTGTCAGCGCAGTCATTCCATCAAAAATTTCGACATCATCACATTTTATTTGTGTAACGATTTCTGGTTTTATCCACATCACAAAACACCTTTTGCACATTTTCAAAACGACGTGTTCTGTCTCATTCCCAACAGTAATAACAAGATTTTTGCAGTTTTCAAAAGTTGCCGATTTAGACATTATAGCTATTTGGTAAGGTATATTATCAATGTTTTTCATCACCAAATTATTCACACATCTTTTCTCAAACAATGAAGGAAATTCGGTTGAGTCAAAACACAAATCGTTGACATTTTCATACAAACCAGAGTTGTTAAACGTTTGAATTTGAGATCGTTCGAAGTTGAGTCGGTTGAAATTTCCCAGCCCATACGAAAAAATGATATACCCATTTGACTCGACAATATCAACTTCTTTTGTTTTACTCATCAATCCAATACTAAAGTTGGTACATTGGTGAATTTTTAGTTTAACCACATTGAGTGTCAAGTTTTTTATTTGAAATTCAAAAGATGCGACAAAATTGCAGTTTTTCATTTCTATTCTTCCAAATGCACTTGTAGAGAAATTTGGGAACTCCCCAATGAAATTTTCAATTTTCAAATTTGGAATGAAATCAACGTGTTGTTCAATACTGAGTGCTGTGCACACACAATTTTTGATAATAAAATTATGACTGTTAATTGTAACACTTTCAGTTGTAACATTTGGAGGAAGTGTTGGATTAACACTACAATTTCTTTGTTGTGCATCAACAACTTCGTCAAAAATGTTTCGTCGTTCGGGTTGTCCTGTAAATCCAAAACTATTTCTGTAATTTCCAAAACCCGTTTGGAACAAATTAAAATTGTTTTGATTTGGGGGAACTGTTGTTTTTGGGAATCCCAGTGGAGACGTTTTAAAAACGGGTGTGTCGTCTTTTGTCAAACACTTTTGCTTTACTTCCTCATATTTTTCTAAAGTGCTAAATTCACAAGTTTCACTTTCATTTAATTTTGAAAGACAAATTATGTGTTTTGATAAATTGAAATCGGATGGGAATGTGAACGTTGAATCCAAGTTTTCAACTTTTTGAAGAAAGTTGAAATTTCCTTTAAAATCAATTGCTTTCGATGAAAAAATTCCCAGCTGTTCTATTTTTGAATCACCAAAAATGAAATCGCAGTCACGACAATACTCGATTTTAACAATTTCACATTTATCAAATGTGTTTGAAAATATAAAATTCTCGATATTGAACAATAACACACTTTTTGTATGGGTGAAATCGATATCTACATATTCCAACAAGGCTCCAAATACAACTTCTTCTGCTTCGACACCAACTTTCTTTTTGAGCGTCGAATTTGAAATCACCAACTTCCCAATTTTAGTGTTTTTCGATATTTCAAATTTTGAAGTATCGTAGACAGACAAAGACTTAATAAAATCTGTTTCCGATGAGATTTTTGAATTTAAAGAATTTATTATTTTGACAGTTAAATTTGTATTTTTTGTATTCAAAAAATTGAATGTAAAATTTGGACACATGTTGAATTCAAAAGTTTCACAACTTTCGCAGTCGATGTTTAAAATGCAGTTAGAACAGTCTGTACATGTAATATTCTTTGCACATTCTTTATTAATAAACAACTCGACATTTCTTACACTGAGAAGTGAAAGTTTTTGTAACGTTTTAAATTGTTCATAGCAAACATCACTAAAATTGACCAGTTTCAACTCTTCGACATTGGCAAATGGAAATTGTTGCTTGTTCTCCCAAATACGTTTTTTATTACATTTTTCAAGTAGTTCAATTCGTTTCTTTTTAACTATTTTGGCGGTTGTCATCTCAACCTTTTTAACGGTGTTAAAACCCTCCGAAAATTGGAAATTAACACCTTCTGAGACAAACTCTTCACTGTTCAAAACATCAGGAAGAATCACAAAGTTGGTTTGTTTATGTTCGACTCCAAATGAGTTTGGTACAAATCCGTTTTTTAGTGAAATCGATTTGACATATTTTGGTATTTGCAAAAGACTCAAATCACAAACGCCACCCATAAAAGTAACTTTTGTTGCAACACTTTTTCCAATGATTTTTTCAACTTTATGCAAATCAGAAATTTGCGTCAAATTTTTTGTTTGAAATGTCAACGAATTGTCTCTGATGAATGGTGTTAAGTAATCTGCATATTCTATACTAATATTGTTTGAATAATTTCGACAATTTTGTGTCAAAGTAATTTTATCCATTGATGACACACTATTTGTCCAATCAATATCAATTTGTGTTGCATATTTCAACGGAAGTTCGTTAATTTTATTAAATGGTATATTAATGGCTCCATTTGTTGTTGTTCCAAATGCATTTGACCCGAATGCATTTGACCCAAAATTCATATCAAAATTGACATAAACGTTTTTAGGGAAAATCTTTTTAAAGTTGTCACGAGTTTCATACTGTTCAAAGAAGTCGATAAAATATATGAAATAGTTGATTGACATCGTTATCTTTTGGCGAAAAGTTTCTATTATCATTTGAAACAGTTTTTGTGGGGTGTTGTTCTTATTCACAAATGTGCGCATAATATTTAAACTTGTCATTTTTTCACAAATTTCTGGTGTTATTTTTTCAATCATTTCAGGAGGGCCTTCTATAATGTAATTTCTGATATAAATTGGTTTTAAAAGATAATCAAATGATATTGGTAAGAAGTTGCAGTTCAACGTGTCGGGGTGGAATAAATCGTAAAACTTTTCAATGTCTTGTGTTAAGGCAAACCATGGGTTCACTTTAAGAGAAGTCACTGCGGAATTGGCGCAATGGTTTACTTGAATAAAGGTATATACATCGGACAGTGTTGGGAGATATAGCGATACTTGCATTAAATATATCATTTCAAGGCGCGACATCTTTTTTTATTTGAAATTTACGAGTAACAAGTTTTTAAGTTTTAAAATAATGAGGTTTTGGGTTATTTAATAAATAGAACAATTTCGAAATCATTTTAAACAAAAACGTTAATTACAGTAGGAGGAAAAAGTGGGATGCTGAGAAAAAGGCGGATGCTAATCTAAATGGGACCTACATTGACCACCACCTTTACCAAAATAAAATATTTGCCGCGAGTGTTTTTTAAAGGGAATCCATTTTTCAGCCACTGTTTGTGCGTCCCCATGTCACCCACTTTCCTTGTCCGTACTGTGTGGACGCGGATGTGGTTCCCCCCGCAAGCGGGGGGGGGATCAGGGGTATCCGTGCCAAGGGAGGACTTGGAAAGTGGGTGAAACGGTGCACAAACAGACTGTTTGAGTGTGTCTTCAAAGCCTTCTTTTCAATGCTGGTCTCACTCGGTTTCTACTAACTCGTAGCGATTTTTCGGCATTTTTTGAATTCGGGAACCGGACCTAATATCTTCCCAGTTTCCTATTTACTATAATTTTAATTTGAATATGATTCGAAATAGAAAAAATAAATCTATTTTAAGAGGTGGTGGTGGTCAATGTAGGTCCCAATCTAAATATAAATTTATTTTGGTGTTTTTCATTTTATTAATTATTTGAATAATTATTAATATTAAAATTTATAGTAGTTATAAAAATAGTAATATAACTGGGATGCGGGTCTTAAATTAAAACTAAATATTTACTATATTTTATTTAAATGTTTTAACAAACTAATAAATGAAGTTGAAACTCAGAACTTTTATTATCAAATTGAACAACAATATCACCCGTTTGTGCTTTTAAAGAGATTATTTAAGTGTTGGGTCTATTTTATTTATTGAATATATATTCAATTATACATCCACATCAACTAACACATAGAACAGAAAAAGTGGTGGAAAATTATAGTACTTCATGAGAACGATATGAGTAAACGAATTCAATTGAAGCTTCGACAAACTTTTAAAATATTATTTGGAAGAGGAAGTATAGTTTTATAATTCAAGGTGATGTCCAAGCTTATTTCTTCAAATCATTACAAAGAAAATGTTTTCAATGTGAAAACTGTGTTGTGTGTTGACTACAGACTAAATGATTGTTTAAACTTGTTTTATTTCTAACTACTTTTTATTTAGCAATACAACTAATAGTTTTATATGACTGCTTATATTAATGCACATAATTATCTATTCGTTGTGTTTATGGTTATGATTGTATTGAAAATGAACATTAAACATATAACTTATAACATCTTGGTAGAGTTGTCATTCGTCAAGTCAACGATAATATTCATTTGAAAATTAACGAAGAAGAATTAATCAAAAATGAAAAATATGAATAGTCGATTATTCAACAAAAAAAAATGATGTGGTTTTTTTCTGTTATAAAAATAAAAATACAGTAAAATCAATCAAATCTTTAGAAGTATTAAGAATATTCATTTTTTGTACATGTTATTTTTTGTTTAAAAAATAACCAATAGTTGCGAGCATCCTCCTTTTTCTAGCATCCCCTTATTTCCTCCTACTGTAGTAAAAGAACATTTTTATTATAAAATTCAATTTTATTTTCAATTGTAACAATTCAGGCTATCCCAAAATAATCTATTGAGCTGAAAAATACAAAATTTAACACGTTGGAGCTTTTCAGTTTTATATGAAAAAAATAAAAAAGTTGATGTTTTATTTTTTTGCCGAGTGTAAAAAAATAAAAAAAGAGGAAAAACCTGTTTGAGCTTTTTTGTGGATTTTTATCATTGTGATTTTAGTAAAATTAATATTCAAATGATAACAAAAATCACTAAGATATTCGAATAATTGTTATTTTACACCATCTCCAAGTGTTTTATAATTTGTGGTAATTTGCTAAAACGAAGAACGTTTGTAATAAGCGTTTTTGTCGCCACTCGAAGTGACATTTCGTCAACTTGATTCACATAAATTCATAGAGTATTTATATTATAAATATACATGCTTTTAATTGTAGATATTAGTACGTCTGTTTTTTCTAACAAGATTAACTTTGACAATAGTCGCTAAAATTAAGTATCTTTATCATAACATTCAACGTTAAACATATTACTCAATTTGATATAAAATAGTTTAAAGACGAACTGTTTTTGTTTAAACCTTTAGTTTTTATAATCAAAGGCGTCTTTTCCATCAAGGACTCGATCAGATATTATCGTTTTGAATTTGGAGATTATTGAGTAAAATTGTTATTTAAAAAATTTTGTTTTGGTAGTTCGGCAAAATAGTATGTTGTGTTTCAATGAAAAAAAAATTCTGGGAAAAAAACACAAAATAAACTCCAACGTGTTAATATTTCAGAAAGGTGAATTATATTTTTTATTATGTGAATTTGTTTATTGCCAACCAAACGATGATGTTATTGAAAACAAATTCAAAATGGTAAACAACATTGATTTCTTAAATAGGTGACCTTTGAGATTATCACGATCCAAAAGATCTTAACACTTAAATGTCAAAAAAGACTTATTTTTGTCCACCTTTTTATATTTTTTTGTATAGAACTTAAAATAATCTTTTAATTTACAACATAATCTATATTTACTATGATCCAAAGATAAAAATAGTATTTATTTATATAATATTTATATATTATTTTAATAGTTGTAATAAAAAAAATTTCAATTATAAAAAATGTCAAGCCAAGACAATATAAAAATAAAAATATAGAAACTTGGAATTGCAGCAAATAATAAAATAGTTTTTGTGTAAAACTGTGAATTTTTTCCCGAAACATTTGATAAATAAATATGGAATAGAAAAGCATACAAGGTTGCTCACCCTATTCTAATACCAAAATAACATAATTATTATAATATTAAATTATTTAATTGTTCATATTTTAACTATACTTGCGTTTCGATTGTTTTTTTATGAAAATATGTTGTTTTCATAACACATTAATATGAGTTTTGTTTTTATAATATAAGATAAGAGGTTAAATAGTAACAAATTTTTTAGGAAATATAATTAAGATTAAAACTTAATTGAAATATTTCAATTAAATATGAAAAGAGTTGATGTCTTCTCAATGCAAATTGTTGCAAAATACTTTCAATTTATTACCGATTATCTATATATTATCCAAGTTTGCAAGAAATATAAGTTTCTTCTTGATCGTTTTCGTATCAACCCCATCCGAATAAGCCCAAAGTACAAACCGTTATTTACACACATTCAAACTCAAATTGTATTTACTCCATATGACATCATCGTCCCAGTTGATCGTCATATCTTTCTTTACTATGTTTCATATCAGGAGTACAAAGAAAAAAACACACAAACTGAAGTGTACAAAAACGTCCGCTATACAACAGAAGATATTGAAAAATATGGATCAAAAATACCAGAGGAAGTTTCACAACTTGGTAATTATCTTTAGTTCCAAAATTTGGACTTAAAGAGTGTCCAAATACCATCAAAAGTCACTGAAATTGGGGAGTGGACTTTTAATGATTGTGGTCTCACAACAATTGAAATTCTACCTACTGTTAAAGTGATTCGATATAATGCATTTGGATCGTGTGATGCATTAAAAGCAGTCAATTTACCAGAAAATATCACAATAATACCAAAATCATGTTTTGAAAATTGCACCGAACTTAAAAAGATCAACTTTCCTGAAAGTCTTCAATTTATTGGAAATTGTGCTTTTTTACAAGCAAAACTTGTCGATGTTGTTATACTAAATAAGTGTGAAATTGGTCACAGTTGTTTTGCAATGAACTCAAATTGACTCGAATTGTGTTAAATGGAGTTACATGTATTCCAGACTTTTCTGTGACTCTTGTTCCAGTCTCAAAAGAGTTGAAGTTTCTAAAAAGTTGATTGAAATTGGTGAATTTGCATTTGCACGATGTGAAAGTCTTGAGAACTTCAATTTCAATGAAGATTTGGAATTTGTAGGAAACTTTGCTTTTAAATATTGTAAACAACTCAAAATTGCACATTTGAAAAAAAATGTGTCATGTTGGTAAGTTTGCTTTTATGGGATGTAAAAAATTAGAAGAAATTGTTATTGAAAACAAAAATGCTTTTGTTGGTATTGACGTGATAGAAAAATGTGACAGGCTTACTAAAATATCAATACCATTTGGCACAAATAAGAGTGATTTGAAGTAACAAAAAATGAGTTAACAATATTAAAAAAATTGGACTTAAAAAGTGTTACACAAAGTGTCGATAAAATGTTTTACAGTGAAATTACTAAAGAAAATGATAATATGGACTTTTCAACCATTTCAAAAATCGGGTTGTACGAAAACCAATCAATTACCAACGTTGATTTAAACACTTCATTGGAGCAACTTGGTTTTAATCAAATTGTATTAAATTCACTCAAATCATTTTATTCCATCGACCGTTGCACTTGTTGATGATTATTGCATTGTGCGTTGTAATCATTTGAAAAATTTTGTTGTTCCAAAATATGCAACTTCAATATGCAAAAATGCAGTTTGCCAAGAGTTAATAACACGGATATTGTTTCCTAATAACACAACACATTTTGATTGCCAATTCTGATTGTTGGCAATTTAATGAATTTGAGATACCAAATGGTGTCAAAGAAGTTGAGGAAAACACGTTTTGTGAATGTTACAATTTAGAGAAGATAGTGATCCCTTCGACGGTGACAAAAATCAATGAAAATTTTGTGGTTAAATGCACCAAACTTTCTAAAATTGAAATACTTCGAAGTAATAACAATTTAAATTTATTGAACGTAGAAAAGGTGATTCTGAAAAATCAAAAAATATTACACCCTTTAGTATAAATTCCTGAGTATATAGACACGTTAGATTTTGGGACAAATTTTGCAGAAAATGTGACTCAAATCAATGTGCCAAATACTATCACTAAAATTGGGAACAATGCTTTTTCAGGAGTTATAAATTTGTGTGTGTTAACACTTCCAGACACTTTGAAATTCATTGGAAAACACATCTTTTCTCACAACATCAAATTAACAAAAATTGATATCGGCAACAACACACAAAATGATTTTGATAAGTTCGTCGTTAGTTATTGTTGCCACTTGAGACTTCTTAATTATAGGTATCATTTTAACAATATTGAATTGATTATTTCGGACATTGAAAATGTTGGCAACACTTTCGATGTGACTAAACTGCGAAAGTTTGCAACTACATCAGTATTAAATACTCAACTGTTTGATAATGTCCCACCATTAGTAACTGAATACTGTGATTTGTTGTTAAATGCAAAACACTTGATTATTCCAAATGAAGTCACTGATATGATTGAATATACTTGTGAAAATATGCCAATCCACACAGTCAATATTTTAAATGTCCCTGTGATAGCAGAAGGCGCGTTTTCTCAACGTCATTATTTAACACAAATTGTTCTAAATGAAACGTTGAAAAGTATTGAAAACAACGCATTTGAGTCGTGTTTATCATTGAAAGAAATAGTTCTTCCAAAAAGTCTTCAATACACAGGAAACAGGGCGTTCGAAAAGTGTTGTTCCCTCACAAAAGTGTCATGTGAAAATGATAATATTATTTATGGAACAAAGTGTTTTGCTTTTTGTGTTTCACTGAAAGAAGTTCCAGTTATAAAAAATATAAACGTTGCGATGTTCTTTGAGTGCAAATAACTTTCTCAAATTTCATTGAGTGAAAGTTGTAAAGAGATTTGTGATTTTGCGTTTTATCGATGTTTGTCACTCATAAAAATTGGTATCCCAAAAAGCGTCACAAAAATTGGAGTTTTTAGTTTTAGAAAGTGTGTCACATTGAGAGAAATTGAAATACCAAAAAGTGTAATTACCATCGAGGATGGTTCGTTTTATGACTGTAAAAACATTAAAAAAGTTTTTATAGATAATTCCAATGTTATATGTGGAGTTGATGTGTTTGAGGGTTGTGAAAAAATCACTACACTGCAAATTGGCAACGAAAAAGAAAAGTACCAATTTGAAGTGAGTTACTCTTTTTATTTACTAATGAAGAATATACACATCAGTTGTGAGAATGTAGTAGTGAAGAGAAGTGATGTTCTTAAATATAGCACTGCAAAAATGATTAATGAAATTCAAATGAACAAGTTAATTCACAGACTTGACGAAGGCTGCTTCTTCATGAATTCCGAGTTGACCAAAATTGAAGTTTTAAACAATGTGACAGAAATTGGAAATTTCGCATTTTACAACTGTCTGAATTTGAAAGAAGTTATCTTGCCAAAGAATATTGTCGAGATTTCACCTACTGTTTTGATGGATGTTCAAACTTGAGTTTTATAGAATTAAAAGGAAATATTGAAAAATATGGAATATGTTGCTTTAATCAGTGTTTTAATCTTAAAGGCAAAGTTGATATACCAGAAGAATACTTTGAATCTCAACAAGACGAAAATGATGAGGTCAATTAAACATATGAAATGCACAAATAAACTATTGAATTATAATCTCAAAGTGATTTTAGTTAATATAATTATTTTAAAAATATATAATTAAAACAGGGTCTATCACGTGACAAAAGTGTTTTTTCTTTGTTATTTGCCACGTCACCAAAGTGGTCTTGAATTTATGTTCATTTAGTTTTTTTAGATCTAGCGGCGAGCTTAAAGTTGACTTTTGTAAATGAAAAAACTTAGAAATAGATAGTTATTTGAATCAATACTTGGCCAAGTAATGGGAAAACAAACCAATTCAATTCTTAAATATCGGTTTATAAAAAATAAAGGCTGTGATTGCCTTTATTAACACAAAAATTGTGACAAATGCAGCACTGTTTTACACATCAACCCGATAGTTACAAATAACATTTTAATAACACAAATAATAATGAAATAACAATCTATTAAATAATTGTATTTTTATTAATAATATGTAATAAAATAAACCTATTCAACTTAAAAATAAAGCTAAAAAGTTAATACTAATAATTAAAACTGCTATAAAACAACTAAAAATAATAAATAAAGGTTAAATATCATATTTATATTTAACGTTACTAACTAAATATATATATTTTAAAACTATATTAAATAATAATAATACAAAAACAAAAACAAAAATATTTGTTAATTATTAAATATACTATATAACAAATAATATCAATTCTATTGTTTTAAACTATACAAATCGAAATAATGTATTAATAATTAATTAAATTGTTTAGTACATGATTTATATTTAAAAAAACCTAATAATAAACTTATAGTTCATATCATAACTTATTTTATTATTAATATATTATAAACCATACTAGTAACAATAACCATAATTAATTACAACACAATTTCAATTATAACACAATACAATAGCCATAACACTTGACTCGATCAATTCATAACAATAATACAATGTAATCATAGAAAGTGTAATGCTCAGAGACATAAGGCGATGTTCAAAGACATGACAACACACTCAAAGAAGAAATGTAATAATCAAAGACATAAGATAATACTCAAAAAACAGGACAAGCTACTCAAAGACAATAAAGATTATCAAATAAATAATGCAATAGTCAAAGACAAAGCAGATGATTCAGGGACTGTATAAGATGTTCATGAGTCGTAAGAGTGACAAGTATTTATCTAATTGTTAATTATAACTTATTTGATCTGATGAATATGTAACACAGTAAATAACATGGTGTTTTTATCGAGATAAATATTAAATTGATATATAATGATAAACACCAATTGGTCTATTAACAATAGTAATTACAACAATGATAGCAACGGAATTATAAAATAGATCAAAATGTTATGATAATAGATAATAGAACAAACATTTGGGCGTAATCATTAAAATTTTAAATTATTAAGTTCCAACATTTTAACAGTTAGGTTTTAACAAAAAACTATAGCA
Source organism: Entamoeba invadens IP1 (assembly GCF_000330505.1). Taxonomy (NCBI): domain Eukaryota; phylum Evosea; order Mastigamoebida; family Endamoebidae; genus Entamoeba; species Entamoeba invadens. Next base: position 136,948 of record NW_004191601.1, read on the forward strand.
ATAATATGTTAATTTATTATATCAACTTATTATAAAAAATAATATGTTTATTTTTAAAAAACTTAAATAGATAATATTTTATTGTTTATAGAGTCAGTCTTTAAACGTTATCTAATCTCAAACATAATGGACAAAAAATAGCTTTAATGTTGTCTATATACCAGGCATTGACGACATAATTGGGTCGGTGATTTAGTCTACAGCTTCTCCACATAGCATATAATCATTTCCAGTATGTTTAATCATCCAGTTCAATCTGTCTTTAACTACGCCTGCATGATTGTCGAATTCGTTGTTGAGCAATTCAGCCCAACTCATTAACATTGTGACAACTCCCCATAGTGGGCTTACTTCATCAGCTTCTTTTCTTTCATTATTCCACTTTGAGGAATAGAAGTATGAGTCTTGTGGATATCTTGCAATGCCGTATTCAAGTTTGGTGTTGAACTTTCTGATGTTGTCAATATGTTTTTTAATCTTTATTTGATCAGTTACGATGTCACTGACGCCATAGTTGCAGTCGATGTATCAATGATCACTTTTTGTTGTCCAAATGGCTTGGACGAAGTACCTTTTCTCTTTATTCCAGAACAATTTCTCAAATGAAGTTGATAGGTCCTGCGCTCTCTTTCTCAGTAATTCAGCTCTTTTAGTATCTTTGTAATACTTCTCTTCCATCATAGCAGCCGCCAACAATCCGTGATCGCCTTGAATTTGTGTGAATCCATAGTACTGCAGTTGGACACTTAAGGAAGTCCATGCATCGATGCTTTCCTCCCAAATCGAATAGTCTGGCTTAATAATATTCTTCCAATCTCGATACAACAAGAAATTAATCCAATTTTCTAATTCGTTGTTTGACTGTTTTGTCTTTAATTAATCCAGTTGTTTGTGTCATTTGTGTGTAGTAGTAATAAAAATACAAAACAACACAAATGGAATCACGCTGTGGCTCAACAAACCCCACTTTTGTCACATCTTACCAACTGTATCTCGTTGCGAAGAATCCACCGTTTTGGAGCTCTTGCAAGCCATTTCAAGAACTTTCTGTAACTACGAAACTCCATTTTCGTATTCAAAACATCAATTTTATCGAGGTGAATTGTAATAATTTCAAACAACAGTTTTATAAGTATTTTTGTTTTTTCATTTTGTTTTTGAAATATTTTAATAGTTTATAACATAAAACAATAAATATTATATTTTATTATAATTTAAAACGAGCCAGATTTTTTTCCACTGACTTGTTTTTATAGTACCTTTATATAATATTCTTTAACATTTTATTAATAAAATCAATAATTATAATTATAATTGTTAATTTAAATCAAATTAATTATGATCTATACTAAAACACACCAACAAACAAACTGACTGACAGTTTTTAAGTAAATAAATACTTATAAATATGGTAAATATATGATTCAATAATAGCTTTGATAAAATTTACAAAAAGACTAAACAATAGAATGAAAATAATTGAGGTTGTTTTGTTTCAAACACCCTGTTAATGCATCAATGATGAACAAAGTAGTTTCACTTGTTTATCTGCGATTTATAACTCTTCTGTTCTATCAAAGTATTGCACGTTTATAAAACAACCTAAATTTATCAACAACACCAAGTATCTTAATTCAAAGTTTTTTATAGTCCATTTTATGACATTTTTTATTAATTTGGTATATTTAACCACTATCTGGTGTTTGAAAGTGATGAAAAGCAACAATAAATAAAATTCAACAAGTAATCGCAAGGTGACAGCTCTGTTCTGGTTGATTTCACTTAAATATGTAAGAGGAAGTATGGTATATAACAAATTTTATTTTGATGAGTTAAATTATTATTTAATCGTTATTAAACAATTTCTAATATTTTATAATATTATCAATTATAATTAATAGTTTTGTTTTGTATAATATAAATATTATATTAATAAACCATTTATTTGTATACTATACATTTTAATATTTTATAGTTTTGTTGTTAACTGTTGTTTTAACATTAAAAAGGACTGCGGCAAAAAGTCACCATCTGTAAAGAAAAGGTTTTGGAGATCGTAAAAACAAACAATATAATGAATTTTACTAAAACTACTTTATTTTTGGCATAAAAACAAATAAAATATACCCCTTTTCGTTTTAAAATGCATTTTTGGGACAAGTTCCAAATTTTTCCCTGTTCTGTGATAGACCCTGATTAAAATTAAATTTTAAATATCATTGATTATCTCAAACTAATAATAACTGAAATAAATTACCAAAAAATAATAATAATAATTAATGAATATATTTAATTGTCAAAAAGATATATTTTTGTCCGCCTTTTTGATTTCTTTATAGAACTTAAAATAATTATTTAATTTACAGTTGACCAAGTGATTATCATAGAACAAATAATTGTAGGGTGTATTTCCCATTGATTATATTTGAAATAACGGGTTAAGAAATTGAAAAAAGTACAAAAATAATAAGAAACTTAAATCTATTTTTATAATAGTTCTCAAAAGTATTAACTCAATAATCAGTATTAACTTAACACACCCATTTTTTCTATTAATAGAGTAATATAAAATAAAAATATTTTATTGAATAAAAATAATAATTTGTGTTAAATAAAGTTTCAATTGGTATTATTAAGTTAATATTGCCATTAAAAACAAAAAATAACACATTTAAATTACAATCGCTTTTCAAACTTAAACAAGTGGCTTTTTCAATTATTCACATGACAAAGTTATCAACACTGTTAAACCTATATATATAAACAATAAAAAACAATGATATTAATACAAATGTAATTGTTGAATGTAATTTCTAGTTGAAATGATTGTTAATAACATTGTTATTCATAAATATTGATTGCAACTTACATACAATTCGTGTGACATTTTGTTGAAACAAAGAATAATCAAATATACACAATTATTATTAATTTGGTTGTGTAACTACTTCGATATCCATAATTAATATTAAACTACTATTTGTTGATAACCACAGATAAGCGAAATATTATTTACAATTATTTTTTTTAAACTTTCGTTTTATTGTTTTTCATATTACAACACACAACAGTAAACACATGTATTTTATTAACACAACAACATTAATGATATATTTGAATAGAGGCACCTATTTAATAATAATTTTCAATAATTTAATAACAACAGTTGGTGTATATTGTTATACTGTTTATTGCTACACTTTTCATTTGAAAAACAGCCTAAAATTAAAAAGTGGTAACTTTTTAGTGTGTAAACATGTAAAATCAAACTAAAACACTAAAATTAAGAGAATATCATAATTTACAACCATTTTAGGTTCCGACTTGTGGCTCGTGTGTATGTGCACATAAGATATTATAATCAATTTCCTGTAGTTTAATGGTTAAAAGGGATATAACCAATATTTTAAGTTTTGATAAATTCACGTTTATTTATTTGTATAAAATATATTTTAAAAATATCACGATGTATTTTTAACAATTGTTTGACAACGGTTTTTGTTTAAAAGGGGGATATTTCAATTATATAAACATTTTTAAATCATTTCACTTGTGTCAAATAATTTCAAATTTTTTGACATCAATGACATTTGATTTTTTATCATTTGTAGTTGTTATTATAAAGTCAATATTACATTACTTATTTTTGATTTCTCAACATCATTATTTATTATAAATACACATAGTTTAATCATGTTTATTTAACTTTTTTTATTTCTGAACAAATTGATGTAATTTGGTGTTTTTATAACATTTTTTATTATTTCAATCGTTATAATATTTTATTCAAGACTTTTTTATCACCTTTAAGTTATGTCTTGACAACAATCGTTTTACATCCGTATTTATTATTTCATTTGATTGTTATTATGGGCGTTACACATCAAGTATACTCTTTGTTAAAACAGTTTTGTTTTATCGATTATTTTGTTTATTATATTTCACGTTTTCATTTTCAAATTAATAAATTTGGTTAAAAGAAAAAACAAATGGTCAACATAAAAATAAAATGAAAAAAATCTATTTTTTATGGTTAACCTTAAAATGGTTGTTGAGTTAACACTTCTTAAATATGTTTATATTTAACACAACTCATATAATGAAAATATATAAATGTTGTCATTTTGCATATTATTCGTTGCTATTTTTAAACACCACCACTTTTCAACAAAATACACTTTATGAAATTTGTTGATTGCAATATTCACTACAAAACATGCATTACTATACAGATGTGGGCGTAAAGTATATATATCATTGTTTGACAAGTTGTGCTTTTTTATCAGTTATAAATTGTTAACTTTTTATTCTTTGTTTCATTTACAACTGTTTTAATTTATGCGTCATTCAATTTAAATTCTTATGAATATTTTTTTTCTGAGACAAATAGTAAAACTAAATAATAAACAATATGCTTTTGTATTGTTATAAAATACACATATAAACTACTCAAACACTTTTGTTTAAAACACATGTTGTAGTTTAACTTTAATCATGCTTTACGGAAAACAAATTATAACTGTATTGTTATCACTTGTGTATTTGGATGATTGCGTTCATTTTTCATAAATATAAAAAATGTGTAATGTTTAGTTAAATGTATTAACGTGTTAAATTCAATTAAACAATTTGAATCAATATTAATTGAATCAAAGAAATATAATGATAATACATTTACACCAAAACCATTTTGTTAAAACAAATAAGTTTATATGAACAATTAACATAATTCGAATCGAAACAAAAATAAAGTTGTAAATGAATAAAAAATTAAAGATAACTATTGCTATTTTTTTAAATATGTTATTTTTGTTCATTTATGTATTATAATAAGTTATCATTGACAACGAATTGTAGAAAACACGCCTTAAGTTTTAAGTTGTTTATTTAAGGTAAACAATATTTCACATTCTAAATTCATTAAAAGTTTAATCTTATAATTTCTCCATTTTAGCTTATTTCAACTTTTCCACTTTCAAATTCCAAATTTGAAATTTCGATTTCCATATTTTTTAATAGATTTATTGTGAATAAGAAGCATCATCTTTCAACTGAACTTCCATTCTTTTTTGGCCGGAAATACGTTTTTAAACGGCTGAAAGCCGATTCACACAAAGTAAAAGTTAAGTTCATTGAAAGATATAGAAATAAAACTTCTTGTAAAAGTGGATATTCTGAAGTTATAAACATTCTATAATCATATAAATCGAGATGTTTATTATCTTCTTCTTTTTTATTCAATATCGACTGCCTAATAGTTTTAATATCATTGTTTTCATTATAAAGATTTACTTCACATTCAAACATTTTCATCCAATTCTGCACTCCATATTTCTCTGTTATGAAATCGTCAAATAAGTTCCAGCAGTAGACGTCAGTATCAACCATTAATTCATTTTGCAGTGCTAAACTTTTTTCTTCAAATTTACAGTATTTGAACTCATTTTCTGTGAAACGTATTTGCAATTTACTGTTCCACATATCGACCCAAACCTCAATTTTAAATTTTTAAAAATGCATTCAAAAATTGACTTCAACTTTTTGATATTTTCTTCTGTGCAACCCGGAGCATTTTCACTGAATAGATGAGATGATAGAGACAGGAAAGAAGAAAATACACACCCTTCAAGTTCTGCGTTCATTTTAACCAAATTGTCATTTAATTTTCTGACTTTAAGCAGTTCTCTTGGAAGAAAACGCTTTTTGTATTGTAAACACGTCAGTGTTTGTTTGAACAGACACAACACGTCGCGAATTACCCCTACAATAAAAATGAAATCCGATGACTCTAAAATCTGTAAACACTCATCAATTGAGTATCCTGGTATGTATTCGATACATTCATTGTCAATATGTTTCTGCATTTTTTCGGTATTATTACTTAGTTCCTTTTGTTCTTTTGCAATGATTTTTTCTTTGTTTCTAGATCCTTTTTAATTTTATGTTCTTGTTATTGTTGAAGGTATTTTATAATGTTGACTCTCAATTTATACACTGAAGCGAAAGTTGCCCATGTTGATACCCACCGAGTTGCACAATAACCTTTGACTCCCTCTAAACTATATTTTAAAAAGTCCTCATCATTTTCAAATTTATTCACGATAGAAAGACACAATTTAATCGATTTGGAAACTGCCCAATGTTCGCACGTATTTTTAATAATAAGATTTAATTTGTAGCAACTGCAGTGAACTCTATTACATTTGACACCAAGAGTTTTCATATAATTAACAAAAATACCCGCGAACCCATTCACACTCACTACATTTGCACCACCAGTTGTTACATTTCTGATTTTTTGTATTTATATTCCATTTTTTTCGAGTCTTTTCATAACTTTTTCGATTATATTTTGGCCGGTTGACTTTTTTCAAGTATAAATGCCGAAACCAAATATTCAAAAACTTCAAAATAAGCGGTAACAAACCTCATAATCACCAAATAGTACTTTTTCTTGGAAACTTTGCTTTCATCAAGTTGCAACCCAATATAAACAGACTTTTTTTAAAAGTCAGGCCAAATTATTTTTAATGTTTTCATTTGTTGTTGTTTGGTTTCTTTTCAGAGTAGAATAACTCGAGTGTAGATTATTGTCTAAAAATTCTCCATTTTTTGTTGCTCAAATCTCTAAACTTTTTGCATAACTAGAAGGTTTCGTTACCTTTTGTTGAGATCATATGATTTTCGCTCATTATTGTTGTCATTTGCTTTGTAAATTCTTTACAATCTTTGACAACTTCCTTCAATTTTTCTTTTTTATTAACACATTCAAGATTTTTTTATTATAACAGTCTTTACCTTTTCATAAGCCACTAAAATTCTTGAGAAAGTTTCTTTGTTGATTGTTAAATGATATCCTTCAAAATGTGAAGATGCAAAGTTGTTTTTAATCATTTTATTACAAATTAAACAAGTAATTATATTATATATATATATGATTAATCTCGAACATACAAATATAAATCAACTTTATATAACTTACTATATATTATATGATATAAATATTATTTTTTCAAAACTCCATTTAAAAAAAATGTCAGTAATAAAAAAATCACCTGAAAAAATTCAAGTATTAAAAAATACAACAAACAAAAGGCAGAGTGTCTATTCTCTGTTGTAAATTACAATTATTTTTAAATAACTAGAAAATTATTAAAATGCTAAAAAAATACTGTTTTTATCTGTACACACATTTTTTATATTTTTATGTTCAACCAGGGTTTCCAAAACAACGACAAATTCGGACAGTTAAACTCTATAAATAAATTTCAACAAAAATTTTTTTCGGCAAAAAAATAATAAACAAACTTAAAAAACAAATGGAAGGGGGAAAAAAGAAAACCACATACGAAACGCAAGAAAAAAGATTTATTCAAACTGTAAACAAAACTCACATGTTACCTATATATGAACACGGCGTTTTGGTATTTATGTATTGTTTGTTGTGTTGTGATTGTTGGTCGAAGCAATCGGGTTATAGTCATTACAGGGATTTTAAGCACAAAGTGGATTTAACTCCGAAAGGAATTAAATACATTGACGATTTAATCGTTAACAAACGAAGTGTTTTGGAAGAACGTGCTCTTGTTATCATTAAAATACATAAATCTAAAGGAGGATATTTGTTATTGTTAACTGAAAACAAAAGAAAAAATTGACAGTTAACGAAATGAAAATTTTCAAACAAAATGTAGTCATTTATGAATTTGACAGAGACCAAGTCACATCAAGAAATCACAAAGTATCAAAACTTGATTTGTTAATTAAAAAAGAAAATGACCAAACCAATAAATTAAATACTCAATTCAACGAAATTTGCATTTTGAACAGTTTTACTGAAACAAAAATAGATGATCAACAAGAATTCAGTGCAAAAGATACTTTCGAAAATGAAAATAAAGGTCGTGTAGATTTGAATGATTGGGTTGAATCAAATAAGTCCAACACGAGTTTATGTGGAGAAGAAATATTTGAAACAACGTTACATGAAAATGAGATGTGTGATTTATACAGTGAAGATTAAAGTTGCGACAAATCCACGGATGATATGATTTGTAATAAAATTGTTATTGAAAGTGATTCAAAAAATCAAAATGATATCAACGATATTAATTATGTATCTAATATTTCTCCTGAATTTAAAACCTGGATGTACAACAAATATCAATAACAAAATCAAAATGTATTTTAAGGCAAACTATAGTTTTTTCAATCAAAATGTGTCAAAAAAGACAATCATACATCGCTTCACTGTTGTATTTTATGGTCACTTGTTTGTTGCCATTCTCGAAACAACAAAAAGAAATAAAGTGAGGCGAGAAACCCAAACATGGAGAGAAAAACCCGCACCCATTTTCTTTTTTCTTCTTTGAAAAGCTGTTGAATGAAAAAAGGTTCAGTCTCAGTTTTTTGGTTAATTAAGAATGTTCTTATAATTAAAATACAATATAAAAACAACATGAAATAAACCTTAAATAACAAATATAAATTATTAGGAAATTAAAAATTAATATCTATTATCCTGATATTTCTAATGAAGTGATTAATAAGCTTTTGAACATATTTTAGGTTTAGTTTTAATATAATTTATTAAATGTTTAGATTAAAACATATGATATAAGGTTCAGTTCCTAATACATACTTTAAACAATTAATTACTGATTAGTTTAATATAGTATCTAAACCATAAATTGTTATTCAGTTTATTAACCATAAAAATACTAATAAGTAATCAATAATTTATATCCACTGTAAACCCATTTCTAATAGTTAATTATTTATAAGCCACTTAAACATAATAAATAACACAAAAAACAAACAAACATTAGTCGCGCGTAATTTGCATTATCTAATTGTTAATTTATATGCACTGTGTGTATAAATAAATATATAAAATTGCCAAACGGTAATGGGAATCCGCAACAACTCAACACAAACACATCTCTGTTGTTTGTGTTGAGTTTGAATATTTGAACTTGTTTATCTTAATTTTAAGTTTTCATAAAAGTTTTTTGAGAAAAAAATGGTGGATATAAAACCCATCTAATTTTTCAACATTTTAAGTCATTTTAATAGTTTATATTAATATAATTATAATAATATGTATAGTTTGTTGGTGGTGTTTTTATGAAGTTTTTTATTAAAATTATTTAATTTAAGTTAAATGATTTTTTAATTTATAAAAAAACAAATATTAGAAATATAATAAATTTTTATTATAATTGATAATAATTGTTATGATAAAAAACACATTCTGTAACTTGTTTGTATAAAGTTACAGTATGATATAAAGCAGTGATACATTATAGTACTGTTGATGTACAATCGTTTGCATATCAAATTTTTTGTTTTTATTTACAACTTCATAAAAAGATATGTGTCAAAAAAGACATATCTTGACTTTTTTAATTGTTTTTGAACTTATTTAAAAATGGTGATATTAAACACACAACCAAGCTATAATATAGCATCTTCACGAAAACATAATTGAATTTGACTCGTGAATATTATAGATACAATAGAAAATATTTTGATCAAAAAATAAACATTTTTCTAGAAAAAAGCAAATATTTGAATATTTTTACTATATATTACTATATTAAAATAAATTGTTTTGTAAAAATTTATACTATTTTTATAAATTGGGTTTTGATAAACTATTACAAGTTAAAAAATATAGTTTAAATTATTAAACTATATATATAGTTTAAAAACAGTATATTTGTTTTTTGAATAAACACAAATTTGAAAAACTGTTATAATACACTGAAAGTACGAAAAAATACGGGCCATTTTTGTTCATTGATAGTTCATTTTGAATCAAACTCGAATCATTTTTTATTTTTGAATAAAAAACACTAAAAAGGAAGAAAAAGAAACGATAATAACCCGACTTTTTTATTTTTTACATGTTCTGGAAGTAAAAAACACAATAATTTGGGTCAAAGAAGAAAAAAGAAAATAGGTGTGGGTTTCTCGCCTCACTTTAGTAAAAACTTTGTTGAGTTTGTCATTTTGTTTTATTTCAACGTGTCTCTATCTGAAATTAATTTGAGTATTGAGTCTTCGACAACTGAAACCAAAATGGTTCAATTCAAAGCAAATGATGATGACTTGATAAAAAACGAATTTGTCTTGTGTGTTTATTTTTCAATAATTGTAGACAGTTAGAAACAAAGGGGTGTTAACTTAGAAGCAATTGTTGTTAGATTTTTTTGATAACAACTTTATTGTTACTCAAAGAAAACTGGTTGTGTTTAGGTTGTTTGAAAAAAGTACTGGTGCAAATTTGAGTGCTAAGGTAATAAATTGTTCAAAAGAAAGAGATGTTGATTTAAAGAAATTGATTTCTATATGTTGCGATAGTACTAGTAATATGTTGGGTTTGAGATGTGGAATGGTTAAACTTTTGATTGATGAATTACACAAATTTATAATTAACATGAAAGGTATTGATTCTCATGTTTTTACTCAATACTGTAATTGTCATAGAATAAATGTTTGCGAAGGTTTTATTTTGAAAAACACCACGTGTTTAATTATTTTGGAGTTATTAAACTGGTTTCAACTTAGTACAACAACAACTGAATGGGATAATTTTATCATTAAAGAAAAACACCTTCAAAGTGTTTTTTCTCGAGCCTAAAAAGGTTTATTATTCAAGTCAATATTAGTTGTTTATATTTGTTTTCAGATCGTTCTTTTATAGCACAAATTACAATTATAATTATATTTTTTATAATTTATTATTATTATTAAACAACAATAATAATGGCAATCACAATACTTGTCTCGTTTAAAACTATATATTATAAATTTAAACAATTAACCTAATTGGTTATCATTTTATTTTTAAAAAAATAATTTGTTCTTGTATTTTAATTTTTTTTATTAATAATTGAATTGTTTTTTAAATGGCATATTTTGAAAGATTAAAAAACTCATATTAATTTTTTTTAATTTTTATTATATACATGTTTTTTTTATTTTCAATGGTATATCTTAGTTGTTTTAGTTATTCTCAATTATGTTTTTATTATATATGATTTACATATATAAAAACATTTTTGAAATTTAGTCTGGTTATAAGTGGTTTTTAAGCGAGTTTGGTGTTTTTATTTTTATTCAAATGTTTTGAAATTCAAAATATTTTACAATTTTTTTACATACAAAATCGGGATTTTTATGCTTATTATTTTACCAATAAATTAAGGTTTATTTTTTTACATTAGTTAAATAATTAATTTAATTATATATATTTTATAGTAGTTTCATATAAAACAGAAAAACCATATTTTAATAAATAATAAATTGTTTGAAATAGTTATCTAAAATAAAACTTTAAGTTTATTATTGTATTTTTACTTTGTTCAAAGGCAAAACAAGGAAATACGTTTTTAATGTTTTGATCTTTAATTTATTTTACAGTTTTGAGATGGCTTGAAAGAACCAAAAATAAATCAAATTTGCTACTGTTATTTGATTACTTTGGGAAACTCTGCTTCATTGTTTTGTGTTATAAATTATGTTCAATTTGATTTTGTCTTTGTTTCAAAGAAATGGTGAAAATGATACATTATATATTCTTACCACATAGAAAATGATTTTTGTAATGTCTATTACTTATATATTTGTATCATTGACAATATTTTTGGTCATACAATTTGTTTGGTTTAGTATTTAGTCATATTTTTTTAACTATTGCATATCATATTCATTTCAAGCCTTTAATAATGAGTTTGACTATATATAAATAAATCCACTTGGTCCTGTACAAAATATATTCAGAAATAATTATCATGTAATATACTTCAGATGTCACTCTTAAAGTTTGATGTGTTAGATTATTAAATTCTTGCTTTATATATCAATTGTTTTATTTATTTTTATTATTTGTTTTTTTTGTAAATAATCAACACGATAAATTATTTGAATCTGTTGAAACAAAATCACTTTGGATCTTTTTATGTTTTTATTGTATTCATTTATAATGTATTCAATGCACTTTTCTAATTGATTGATTATTTTCAAAATATTAGAACCCAACAATTCTTTTAAAAAATGCAGTCTGTTCAACCATCAAAAATCAATGCAACGCCACTATGTCTCTTTTTTCATTGTTGTTAAGTCATTTTTATTGATATTTATTCATTTTTAAAAATTTAGGTGAATATTTTATGTTTAAATAAAAATAGTTATTTTAAAATTTTTTTTAAAAAAATCGTGTATAAGGGTGTGATAAAATGATTAAAACTTAAAAATTGTTACTGTCGGTGTAGAACTTTTTGTAAAAATGATAAACTTTTTATTTAACAAAATAAAACCTAAATTTATAATACATATAAGAATTTTTGGGTTCGATGAATATATGATATGATTTAAATATTTTATAATAGAAAAAAATATATATTAATAGAAAGTTTTTAAATAATAATAAAACAAACCGATTTTAATTATAAAATTATAATTAATAATTGAATATAATATAAAAAATATTCCATAATTAAAATTTTTGTTCCGCTTTTGTTCCGCTTCTGTCTCTGTTATTTTGTTATATTTTTTAAACCCTTTTATATTTTATATTTTATATTCGTTTTATTGTAACAATATACTGAAATAATATTATTAATATATTTTTTTAATAAAAACAAAATCAACCTATTTTTTGTTAGTTTTTTCATTAGTATCCAATTTTTATTTTCTATCTTTTTTGATTCTAAATATACTCTTGATTTTTGTTGAACTTTTTTCTGGTTTCAAATCTCCTTTCAAAAACTTTAACAATTGACGAAAACTATCAACGCCGGCTTTGACAATTTCATAACACCTTTTACTCAAAGAAGTTCCAGCTTATCGATCGTGACTGTGATCAAAAAAATCCGGCCTGGGAAAACGAGCTGATGATAAGCTCTGGTTCATTCTTTGCCGACCTACTGTCAACAATGCATGTCAATCTTTTTTCAACTTTCGTTGTATCAACCCTGTCATCACACCGCCAGCTGTCTCAATGCCAAGTGTCATTGGCAACACATCAAGCGACACTTTTTTGTTGGATTCCACCATTTACTTTACTCGCTATTTGTTTAGAGGGTGTGGTTAATTGGTTCATTTTAGTTCAAATTCTTTTGTTGATTTTCATTTAGTTAAATTGTCTTTTTATTTTTTTTCCAAATCAATCTTTTTTTAATCACATAAGGCTCATAGTTCAATTTCTTTGTTTTTTGTATAAAACCGTGTTTTATACAAAAAAATCAATACTTTTTGAAAATAAAAGTATTGATTTTTTTCTAACATTTATAGTTTTTTATATTTAGAAAATCGCATAAGGTTGCGGGTATCGCATAAGGGTAAATACCACATCTGTATAATGAAATAATAATTGAAATTGTACTTACAAAATAACGTAGAAATTTAATTTGGTTCTGAAATTGATAAATAATTCTTTTAAAAATGTTTGTTATTGAATATTTATCTGATTATTTATAGGTAGGCCACAGAGGGGTTACCGGCGACAGAGGGGTTACCGAAGAAAAAAGTTGCTTCTTTTCTTCTTTTGTAATGAAAAAAGATTCTTGCATTTTTTCCTTTCATAATTTAGATTTTTTCTTGAAAAGTGGTGGATAAAGGATTTTTTTGCCCGAGCTGGTTTTTGTTGGCAAAGAAAAAAAGAATTTTTTTCAAATCATAACCTAAATTGGTAAGAATTTTGTTTTTTAATAGTTGAAAAAAAGCACCATTTAATTATTTTTTAATAATAACTTTTACTAAAAACAATAATTATTATACAATTGTCTAATTGTGTTTTTTTAAAAACAAAAAACAATCAGATACAGTTGGCAAAACGGAATATTTTTTCACCAACAATGAATGGTTTTCAAAAATAATGAAAATAAGTTAAATTTTAATACCTAAATTAACGAGAAATTAATCGTAATGAGTAAAAAATGACACAAGAGATCAACTTTTTCCTGATCATATTTGAATGGTTCTCAAGCCTCAAAAAACAATACCATCAAATAAAAAAGCATTATTTCCGATACATGTCGGCAAGCGAAAAAATTGTCTTCGAGAGAAGTATATAACTTGTTATTGTGTGTGCGTGGGATAATCCAGATTTTGATAAAAAGTTCGTGTGTATTTCTGAAAAAACAAATTGGACAGGCCTGAAAACGTCCGTTATAAATTTTAGTCAATAAAAAACGTTTATATGCTTTTATATATGTTGACAGCAGGGTGTACACCAAGGGTGTACTTGAAGATGTTCATTTTAAAAAGCGTGATGCGGTGAAATAAAAGAGTTTTTAGAATATTATTTTTTGTTGTCGATAGACTTCAAAAAGATTTTATATTATTTTATTAAAATATATACAAAATGTTTTTGGTCTTTAGAAAGAATTGTTCTGATTTGTAAAAATTTTGACGACATTTTTAATAAAAAATAGTAAAAACAATAATTTAATATGTTTTTAAAAATTTATCGGAAAATTAAAATTAAAATTCCTTTAATTAACAAAGATTTTTTTTCCGATTAATTTTTAATTCAACGGTGAAAAACTTTCATTCAAAATCCATTCATGAAACCCAAGTATCAAACCCAACGAAAACCACCAGTATTCAAAGCAGCAGTTATGTGTAATGCCGACCGACTAAAAGGGAGGCTCGAAAAAGAGCCCGAAATTTTTGCAAGATTCAAAGCCCTGGAAGAAGAAGTAAATCAACAACAATTTGTGAGAGAACAAGTGGAGATCATGTTGTCTGAGTTCTATGATCTCCCACTTACCCGCAAAGGGTGGATTGAAGATTTTAACGTGTTCATGGGAGGAGGGAGAATTGCGGGGTCACAATTGAGAAAGATATTCAGTACTTTGAAAGAACAAGGTGGCATTCCTCTTTTGAATCTCGACGAGAGGAATGCTCTTAATACTTTCATATCTAAGGGACAAGAAGAGAGAAAGTTTGTAACCCTGAGGGAAGCAACTGAATTTGTTATGACCACTTTTGGGAAAAAGTTGACAGTCAAACAAATGTCAAGTGTTGTGAGGAAGATTGGTGGTCTAGATGTTAAAATGGCAGAAACAATGGAGAAAGGAAGGGCTGAACTGGACCCCGAAGAGGTGAAAACGTACTTGAGAAAAATGGAAAAGATGGTCACTGGCAAACACGCATCGATGATTTATAATCTCGACGAAGTTGGTTTCGACCTCTTTGTCGATGGAAAGAAGAAGGCAGTATGTGTTGACACGTTGAGTGGTGAAGCGGTCTATACTACACTGGGAGAACGTGGAGATAGAATCACCCTTCTAGGATGCATTTGCGCCGATGGGAAACCCACAAAACCAATGGTGATCACTTCTCGACTTCAACTTGATGGAAACGTGCTTATCAACATCAATTCTTCTGCAGTTGTTGTGACTCAAAAGGTTGGATTCATCAATTCCGACTTTTTCTTTGAATGGGTAGAAAAAGTCCTCGTGCCTGATGTGAAAAGGAAAAGAAAGGAGTTAAAACTAAAACGAGAGAAAGCTATCTTAATAATGGACGGCTTTAAAGCCCATTCAACCGAAAGAGTGCTTGATTTGTTAAAAAGGAATCGAATTGATGTTCTCTTTTTGGTTCCACACTCTTCACATATCTGTCAGCCTTGTGACCTTTGTTTATTCTCTTCTTTGAAAGCGCACCTTGCTAAAGATGAACTGATCGACATCGAGATGGGGCTTCTTGAAACGAGCGAGTTTTCTCTTTCTTCGGACCTGTTTAGCGACTTCGTGAATAAGAGGCAAAATATGAGGCTTTTTGCGATGTCTAAAATCGAGAGGCGAATTGTGTGCATTGTCGACTCCTTCTTCGCAAAGGCGCGCCCGGAAATCATAAGAAGTTCTTTCGAACAAGCGGGCATTGTGTTAACAATAAAGGAGCACAAAGAAGGTTCATCTACTCGTGGATTCCAATCAGACTCGTTGGTACCGATCGCTAAATGCGACTTCACACATGCAAGAAGATTGAAAAAGTTTTTGGGAAACGACATCTTTGTAGAAGAATTTGCAGAGAAGGTTGGCTCGATTGAAAGAATTTCTTTGGAGACAAAAGACCAACGAAAGAAACGATTGTCCAAGAAGGACAAAGATGAGTAATTCGATAAATTTATTTTGGTTTTTAAAGTCCAAAATAAAAACTCATTATTATTATCTAAAAAACAGAAAATTTAATTATATTTACTAAAAATTAATTTTAAATCAAAATTACAGCATTATATTGTCAAAATATTTCGAATGATAAATAAATTCATATATATAGTATGTTTTTAAATTAAATTAATTAAATAATAGTTGAGATATGAACCCTCCGATAACTATTTTTACATTAAAAACTAAAATAATAAAAAAAACACAACTATATCGAGCTCAATCGAGCTCAACACTACCCAACACGGCTTTATCGAGCCTACTAACATTTCTTATATTACATCACAACAAACCCATATATTGCTTATAATTTGATTTATTTTTGTTGTTTTTAATTTTATATTTATTTTCATTATATACCAAAAATAAAAAAGATATTTTATTATTTTTAGAACAAAATTTATAATTATGGCATATTTTCATTTTGGTAAAAACGTTTCAAAAATTTATCAATACCTATAGAAATCTTCCAATTTGTTCTGTAACTCCTCTGTCGCCTGTAATGGCTCTGTGGCCTACCTATACAGACAAATAATTATTTACAATTTCAAACAATAAATGATCAAATATTAAATATATTGTAAATATCTTTGTTAGACAATATACAATTTATTATTATTTTTTTAAATAAAAGTTTGCAATAATTAAAAATATCAAAAATATAAAAACAAGTGTATTTTTAAAAAAAAAGAAATCACATCCAATTCAGTATAAATACAGTAAGACCTCGATTATTTCCAAACCTTGACATTTTACAAACCTCGACAATTTCAAAGATCTGATTGGTTGTTTGAAGTTTTTTGGAAAAATGCGAGGTAATCTTAAGTTAGTTAATTTAAATTATTAGCTGATATAACAATTTACTAAAAAAATTCAAAATCTTCAATTTGGAAAGTGTCGAGGTTTTTAAATAAAAAAAATTGGAAATAATCGAGGTCTTACTGTATAAAATCGTTTAATTTTATCGCTGTTTTATTTCATCAATCTGTCTTTTAACGTTATCTGGTATATTTTGACCATGAGAATTGGAATAATTTGGGAAGCTTTTACAAAAATCAATTTTAATTGTTTTGAGTTATTTTACATTAACTCTTTTCATTAATTCGTCATTGACTACATTTAGAGGTAAAAATGCAAATTAAACCTTAGATATTTATATTTTATATATTTTTATTTGTTGTGGTTATATGAAAAATATAACTTTTTTTCTTGTAAAAAACAAAAAACAGTATCAAACAATCAAACGTTTTTACATTTGTATTGTTTTCGAACAATTTTTTAACAACACTAACTAAAAATTAAAAACAATCGTTTTGCCTTTTTATTATAATTAAATATAGAGTAAAATGTATTTTAATAATTTTATTGAAATACATTTTAAATAAAATTGACGTAATTCAGTTTAACATAATAAGGTAATTCGATCAATTGTTAATTTAGAGTAAAATTGTTGATTATTAAAATTTAGTCGAATTTTAACGTAATATTTCAATTAATTATGGTTAATAAAATAAACATCAAAATTAAACAAAAATAAATAGTTAACATTTCAAGTTTTTTGATATAATGACGTGTTAATTTGTATATAATTATTGTTAAAGTGACTTACTTAAAAATTACATCGATTTTCAAACAATTTTTGAACAAAAAAGTTTTATCGTTTTATTCATTTTAAAAATAATTGTGTTGATGCAAATCAGATAACTGGAGAAACTTTGAAAATCAATTATTAGATTCCCAATTGAAGAACAAATTGTTTATATTTATCAAAAGGCATAATTTTTTGAAACTCATATAAATAATTTTTTAAAAATATGACCTGTAACAACCAATTTAAATCAGAATCTCGACCCAAAATAGTCTAAAAAACAAAATATAAAAACGTGTATCGATAAAGGAATAACAAAAAAATGTGATATAATAAACTTATATAATAAATTTGGTATTAAATTTTTAAGATGTTAAAAATTAAAAAGCATAATTAGTAATTTGTAAAAAGGTTAATATACGATCAAAATATAAATATTGTGCGGGTAAAAGTTAATGTGCACAAATCAAAATACATTTTATCTATTCTGAATAATAATAAGTTCGATCAGTTAATACATAGTTAGCTCGGAGGTGTGATTTCAATTTAATTAAGCCATTGTAGTCATATTTGAAAAGAACATAATAATATATAAACATTTAATAAAAACGATTTTTTCAAAAGCATGTCATTTTGTTTGGAAAAATACCTCAAAAATTTAAACAAGTACATTAAAAGTTGAAATAAACTGTTGTACAAAAAATAACATTGATATTGCAAAACCAATGACAATAATTAATTTATAATATTTTAATTTTTATCATTTTTTTCACAAAATCGTAACTGAAAAAATGACGCTTTTATGAAACAAATTTATTAACTAATACCTGATGTTTAGACAAAACTAAAGCTATTTTATTTCCACCAGATATCGTTTAAGACCAGATAACGTTAAAAGACTGACTTTAATGAAATTTAAAAAATTTTTAAAATTGATAAAAACGTATCAAGATTATTATATTATATATAGTTGTCACATTTCAATACGTTTTTAAATATAAATCTGGGCGTTAATATTTATTTTAAGAAGACAATATTGTGACAATAACAATATTAAAATTAAAGTTAATCCTTATACAACATTTAATGAAAACATAATTTACAATTGATTTTTTAATTGATTGTGAATAAAATTAAAACTTTTCAATACAAATTAAACAAACTAAAGAATGTTACAAACTTTCCAATTATCATAAAATGGATTATCTTAAAAACGGGTATTTTTATATTTGATAATTAAAATCAACATAACAAATTATTAAATTATATTTCAAAAGTCGATTATACCTATTTTATTTGAAAAACAAAACATTTAAAAACATTGAAATCTATTTATATCTTAACATTGATTTTTAATTTTTGTATTTTATAATAAGTTGTGTTCTTGTTTTATTATTTTTAAAAACAATAAAAATATTATGATCATTTAGAAAGATTGTTATAATGATATTTTGATCCAAATATAACAATTTAATACAATCACCGCAGTTTTTTTGGATTGTAGAAGCATTATTATTTTAATTTGTTTGTTTTAATAACAGTGTTGTCAAATTTATGTCAAAAAGTATCGTTTGTAAATTATAATAATAACAAATGTAATAAAATATAAAAATTGAATAAATTTCATTAAAAATGTTGAGTTATTTATCTTTTTTATATTTTTTGGATCAACCTAAGTTCACAAAAAACAACAGATTTATTTTATTGCTAAAACAACAAATTGTCCTTAACATCGTAATTAAATGGATTCATAATAATTTGAATTATAATAATCATAACAATTATTTTACAAAATCTATCCAATTCAAAAACTTTGGACACAAAGTCTGACATATCTACCTTTTGACTTTTTTGCTAAAATTTGTAATGTTTATAAAAATAATAATTGATTTTATTTAAAATAAAAATGTGTAATATATTTTATTCAACAAAATTGTGTTATCTTAGATGTTTTTTGTATGATAATTATTTTCATAATTACTACAAAAATATCCAGTAAAACATTCAATGTTATTCTGTTTATTTGATTCTGTAACTACACTGTCATAAAAATAAAATAGTTTTTAAGCAAAACAAAAATAATATTTTTAAATAAAACAATAAAAGTTATTTACAAATGTTCTTAAACAAAACTTTTGTTATCATACATTATATTATAATGACTAAAATAAATAGAAAGTGTTTGATTTACAAATGTTATTATTGTTATTATTTTTTGTTGAAATGGTCACTTAATTTGCTTTGTCTTTTTATTTAATTTTTAAACAAATTTCATAATATATTAATAAAAAAACAATTCTAAATAAAATAACACACAAAAACGAATAATAATTGTTCGATTGAATTGTATTTTTGGATAAGAAAAGTGTTTTTTATCTTAATTTATATTTTAAATCATTAATATTAAATATACAAACATTATTATTGTATTTCTTATATTTTTACCTTTTATAATATCAGTATTAATATTTTTTACACAACAAAAATTAAAATTGTTTTGTTACTGACTTTGTTTTAGTTAATTTCATGTGGTTTCAAAATAATTCAATTCACTTTTTGGTTTGATTTAATACTATTATTATAATTAAGTCTTTTTTATTGTTATTGTTTAATTTAACAAATTGAAAAAAAATCTTTTTTAATCGTTTTGTTAAATGTTATGATATTGATTTAATTGTGATTGGACCTACATTGACCACCACCTTTACCAAAAAATAATATTTGCCGCGAGTGTTTTTTAAAGGGAGTCCATTTTTCAGCCACTGTTTGTGCGTCCACATGTCACCCACTTTCCTTGTCCGTACTGTGTGGATGCAGATGTGGTTCCCCCCGCTTGAGGGGGTTCAGGGATCCGCGCCAAGGGAGGACTGGAAAAGTGGGTGAAACGATGCACAAACAGACTGTTTGAGTGTGTTTTCAGAGCCTTCTTTTCAATGCTCCGTCTCACTCGGTTTCCACTAACTCGAGGTGAATTTTTGGCATTTTTTTGGATTCGGGAACCAGACCTAATATCTTCCAAAACGCCCATTTACTATAATTATAATTATAAAATATAACATATAGTAAATAAATTTCATATTTAGACGGGGTTAAGGTGGGAAAGGTCTGCCTTTAATAATTATAATAAACGCCTGGTCTTAATAGCATCAGCAGTGCTTTTTATTTATGTTATTTAAAATAGTTAATTAATTATATTGTCAATTGTAATTTTTTAATTGTGTGAAAAGTCTATTGATCTATTCTTAGTTTTTTGCTTTAAAAATTAAATTGTGTTATTAAATTATTAAATTATAATATATCATATTAACATTTGTGCTATTTGTTTTCAAATTAAAATATTAACTTTAATATGATTCTAATAGTTAATTACTATAGTTTGTAGTTTGAAAAAACCCATAGTAGATAAAAATACCAAACTACTTTCTATTAATATACTTCAGAAAGATACAACGGGACACAAAGAGTAGATATGCCGCAACTGTCGAAACTTGTTGAACCCGGCGAGTTGCGGCGTCGTGAATCCATCTCCAGAAGATACTAGACACAAAGAGGAGATGCCTGAAAAAAGAAACATCAAGATATCCTAATCGAGTGTTGGTTCCAGTGTTAGGTTTGGTGGGTAAAACCCGTTTTCTTTCAGTCTGTCCTGCTTTTCAAAAAGGACAGATTTTGTTAAAACTTGTGTACATTAATTCAAGTTGTGGTGACGTGGCATATTACAAATATGACACATTTGGAGTCAATGTGTAGCAAGTTTGAAATAAAACACAAAAATGACAAAAAGTCAGTTAAATTGGAAGACAACAACACTTTTTGGTGTGAAATGGACATCATCAGTCAACTCGTTCTTTTTGGCGGTGTAAGTGTCTGGTCTGCTATAACTACCATTTATGCCTTTCTTGCACACACCTATATCATCACCATAACCAAACGCAAAGAGATAATTATGGTCTTGAGGATAAAGCCAAAATTCACAATTGGGGCGATTTCCAGTCTTCCCAAACTTTTTTGGATTCAAAGTGTCTTTTCTCACAAGTGAAAAGATGTAAGAAGAGCCACTGCTGATATATATATCAACTGCATTTATATTTCCAGTGTACACGCCACCAAACTTGTTGTGATTTGTGTCTTCTACCAAAAAGCACAAGTTGTTTTTGTTCATAATGTTTTCATAGAACACAGAAGTGCCCTTTGACCAGTCGTCTTTGTCTGAGTCAAACAAAACGCTCCCAATCTTCATTTCTGTCAACTTCTCAAGACCGGCTTTTTCTTCAAGTGTGATGTGTTCTCTTTTCATTCTTTCTTGTTCTTTTTGTTCTTTATCATGTTGTCTCTTTGAATTGATGTATTTCTGTGATTTCATAATTTGATCGACTGCTTTGTTTTTAGCCTGGACAATTGTGTAGGTTTGGTCTTTAGATAGTTTTATGTCCATTTGGCACTTTTCCTCAAGAAGTGCAATTCTGATATTGAATATCTCATACAACTTCTCATTATCATTCTTTGTTGAATACATTGCCATTTCACTTTTGATTTTGTTTGATGCGTTATTCAAATCAGTGACGATTGTGTTGAGTGATGTTGTGATGTTTTTCTTTCTTTCAAATACCTCATCGAGTCTGTCAAAGTGTCCTTCTGCGTTTTCAATGCGTTGATCAATGTCAAGTGTCTTGTCGTCAACAAAGTTGTCTTCTTTTTTTGTTTTTTTGAGGTCTGACACCGCCTTTGCTGCGTTAGTGCAGAGTGTTGAGAGTGCTGTCAACTCGTTTTCCATTGTATGTTAATAGAATTTATTTGTTTTTATATTTAATTTTATATAAATCTCATTTAAAATGATTATTACCTCATACATAATGATTTTTTTTTCTAATCAAAAACCAAAAATAAAAATATTCAAACCATCATAAATGATTTTAATTTCAACCAAAGTTATTCAAAATTTGTAA